>NW_024364271.1:0-295000 GCF_014805655.1 Passer montanus
GGTGGAAGGTCTGGAGCACAAGTCCTGTGGTGAGTGGCTGAGACAGCTGAGGTTGTTTATCTTGGCGAAGAGGAGCCTCAGGAAAGACCTCATTGCTGCAGTTACCTGAGATGGGGTTGTAGTGAGGTGAGGGTCAGTTTCTTCTGCCATGTCTTGAAGTGAAAGAACAAGGTGAAATGGCTTCACCATTTAAGTTACATGGGGAGGTTCAGATTACATAGTAGAAACTTTTTTTTTACTGAGACCATGGTCAGGCATTGGAATACATTGCCCAGGGTGGTGGTGGAGTCAGGCCAGTGGTGTGAGCTTCAACAAGGCCAGGTGTTGGGTCTTGCACTTAGGTCACAACAACCCCAGGCATTGCCACGGGTGGGGGAAGAATGACTGGAAAGCAACCCCATGGAAAAGGAGGGGTGCTGGTTGACAGAGGCTGAGCCACGATCCAGCAGTGTGCCCAGGTGGCCAAGAAGACCAGTGGCATCCTGGCCTCCATCAGAAATCGTGTGGCCAGCAGGATCAGGGCAGTGATTGTCCCCCCATACTCAGCACCAGTCAGGCTGCACCTCAAATCATGTGTTTGGTTTTGGGCCCCTGAATCCAGGAAAGACATTGAGATGCTGGAGTGAGTTCAGAGAAGGGCAGTGGAGCTGGTGGAAGGTCTGGAGCACAAGTCCTGTGGTGAGTGGCTGAGGCAGCTGAGGTTGTTTATCTTGGCGAAGAGGAGCCTCAGCAAAGACCTCATTGCTGCAGTTACCTGAGATGGGGTTGTAGTGAGGTGAGGGTCAGTTTCTTCTGCCATGTCTTGAAGTGAAAGAACAAGGTGAAATGGCTTCACCATTTAAGTTACATGCGGAGGTTCAGATTACATAGTAGAAACTTTTTTTTTACTGAGGCCATGGTCAGGCATTGGAATACATTGCCCAGGGTGGTGGTGGAGTCGTCACTGCCTGTGGAAGTGTTCAAGAGGTGCCTGGATGTGGCACTTGGGGAATGATTTAGTGGTGATTATGATGGTGCTAGGTTGACATTTGGACAAAAGGTTTCTTTCCGCCTTGGTGATTCTGTAAATACTGAGACATACCTTGATCCAAAGGAAAAGTTTTGAGGGTTAGGATATGTGCCATTGTACATTGCCTTGGAATTCATGGGACTTAATGCATAATCCACCCCACCTCTGTTACTGTTAAACTTTTAAAATGTTGATAGTTGAGTAAAATAACCTGAAGTTTCATTGTTTTTTTTTTCCCATTCATTTAAAGTAGCAGGAGTGATGCAATATCTGATACTAGTGAGATGGCTAATAATCAAATACTTCAAGGAGAAACAAGGTAGGTTGCTTACTTGTCTGTGGTTGTTATTAGAATAGATTCTGATAGTCACAGTGCAAACTTCTGCTAATGCTAAAACCAAAACGCAGAAAACCTACACAAAAACACCAGGAGCTGTATTTATAGAATCCTGTAGTTTCTTGTACGCTTGTATCTGTTTGTTAGCATTTGGGTATTTTAGTACTTTCCTGAGGGATTTGCACTAAAAGGTGTTACAAGAAAGCGAAACCAGGGTGTAGCTGCAGTGGGTCAAAAGAACAAAAGAAGTCCAAATCTCAGAGTCTCAGAAGAGTGCATTTAGGCATACTAATTGTAAATGTACTTCAAAATTGCAGTATGGCAGTAGCACTGGGACTCCATTAGGTCTGCTGATATGTCAGTGGGGGTGTGGGGGATTTTTTTGTTGATATCAAAGTAAGGGAAAATGACAGATTCATTTGTGTGCTTTCTTAACAATACTTCTGAAACTCTTCTGTTTAGTGCTCTTGTATTTCTGTTTACAGTGGACACCCAACCTTCAAATGCCCCCTGTGTCAGGAAGCCAATTTTACCAGACAGCGCTTGCTGGATCACTGTAATAATAGACATCTTTATCAGATCGTTCCTGTGGTAAGTAGAGCTGCTTATGTATGTTTCTTAAGCTACTTTCATTGTAATTATGTGGACAATTTTAACTGTGCAGTTGCTGCTCTATATCTGTAACAATCACTGTGGGTTGAGAAAGACAGACAATATACTTCACACAGTGCATTTAAATTGAGGAGTGACTTTGATGTGAAAACGTTTCATGTCCAGCCTGCTGGTTTTAAGGCATTTCTGACTTAGTTGTCTCATTTATCTTGGTGTGAAACAGGCTCAGTTTTTGAGCCTAATGCTTAACTCTTCTTTATTTAGTAGTTCAGGACTGTTTCTGTAGAATCTCATTTGTAATATAACTACTGTTTCGTGTGAAACCTGCAGTTACTTGAAAAGTAATCCAAGGTAACCAAAGGGCGTGAAAAAGAAAAATCTGTTTGGTTTTCTATTATTTTCATCTGTATAGGGTGTGCTGTTTTTCCTTTTGGCCTACTTGATCATCTCAATTTTATGAAAACCCAAACAATAAGTAGGATGCAGTAGTCACTTTCTTTTCTAAATTAACTCAGACAGATAGGATAATATTTCACTATAAAGAGAAACGCTTTAGAAATCTACCAAGTTGAAATGTAGTTTTTGAACGTTACACAAATGAGGAAAAGCACACTTAGCAGAATGATTTGATGTTAATGTCTTACTGTGTTTTGGTAGTGGATGAGTAGTAGACTAGTTATTCCTGTAGAACATGTCTTTAATGCATTCTGTATTGCCAATAACTTTTTTTTTTCATTCTGTCTCTTCCCTTCCCCCTCCAAATTCAGATCTGCCCTATTTGTGTATCTCTTCCATGGGCAGATACTAACCAGGTTACTAGAAATCTTGTTAGCCATCTGAATCTAAGACACCGGTTTGACTACGGAGAATTTGTGGTAAGCTTTTTTTCTTTAATGTGTGGAGGAATAAATGGGAACTTTTTTCCTAAAAATCAAATTGCCAAATAAAAATTTTGTACTTAACATGTGCTCTGGACATGCTGTGTTCCTGTTGTGTATGGAACTCAGAAGCAGACCTGTCTGTTCTTAGACTTCGTTTTCAACATGAAGTACTGCTGGAAATAGGTGTTGTCAATAGTCAAACTGCTCCAAGCTGATATCTCATCAGTCTTTGGCTTAGTGTTCTCAAACTGAACTATTTATTGCTTTTATTCTTTTTTTAGAACAGTTTATTACTGCTGTTTCTGGGGGAAGTAAAATAGATGCTACTGTTTTTATGGACATTATTGACCTTTTAATACAGAAATTGTGAAGTTATATTCTCAGGACTCAATATGCATTGACCATCTGGTATTGCTGCTGCAGCTGCTCTTCCTGTATGTTGTGAGAGAGACTGAAAAAGAGATGTGTCACTTAATCAGTGTTTAGGTTGTCTCTTTTCAGGCTGTCTTTGAGTAAATGACCTTAAGTAGATGGAGAACTACATACACAGATGTAGTCAGTGGCTGATTCATAAGTCAAGCCAACCATTTGGGTTCTGCATGTGGGATCAGAAAGCTGGAGAGTTTGGAGTTTGTGGCTTTTTCTACAGAGTTTGACAGGCTTTGGGGTGTGCAACAAGTCTAGTATTTTAGTCACAGGCAGCCTCACTGGGTCAGGATGGCAAAGATGATGTATCTTGTCCTTTGAGTTGAGTGAGCTGTGATAAAGGTCTGAAGAGCTAGGGTTGGATAGGGGGGATTGGGCTCTTCACCATGAGTGCATGTTTGATGACCTAAAACTGGTGATAAGAATTCTGATTTGGGGAAACTGCCAGAATTGCAGTTAAAAGATTCATCTCTCTGGCAGATTAATAACCTGAAAGATATTCCTACAAAAAGCAGCAGACCTTTTGGTTCTGTGTTTGCTTTCCCATTTTAGGGAATGTATTCTCAACAATCTGTGGTTACTGTTGTCTGAGGATCCCATTTTGGTTTTTATTAATGGAGGATGTTGTGGCTGGTTAGAAGCCCTGTTAAAAGAATTGCACGGCACAGCTTCCCTGAGCTGGCTGTTCTTTAATGCACTTGAGCCTGGGAGAGAAGATGAACCCTTCTGCTTAATGAGCCTTGTCCTACTCTACTGATTCTTCTCCTGTCTCATATGTCTCTTGGTACTTGGTTCAATGGAAAGATTCTGTGCAATATAAACAATCATCTAGTAGCATAGAGTCTTTATCTAGGTGCCATTTCCTATGTAAAAACATAGCAAATGAATGATTAAACTAATGACTATGCTGCATCTTGAGTATTTGTCAATTTTGATGATGTTTTCATTTTGTTTAGAATCTTCAGCTTGATGAAGAAGCCCAATACCAAAATGCAGTTCAAGAGTCCTGTCATGTGAACTTTTAGAGCCCCCTTCATCTTCATACTGATTATCTGAGAGAAAAATTAATTTGTTCTGTTGGCAATCCGAAGGGTATATTAATAAAAATGTTTTTCAGTACCCACTTTTTGGGCTGAGCTTCTTTTCACACTCATAAATGATCTTGACTGAGTTCTGCCCCTGTGGAATTAGGGACATTTCTGGAACTTCTCATTCTTGTCTTGATTTTCTCTTAACTTTTACTACTGTGTTAATTACATGTTCATATGATTAATGTAGGATGTTTTAATTCACCAAAGCCAACTTTGAAAGTATCTTTAGAAAGACATGCAGTGATGCTCTGTTGCACTGTTGGGTTTCTTCAAGTTCAGCTGTCTTCTAAGGTATCTTATGAGATGATAATTTATTTTTTTTCTCTTCCTGCCGAGGACAGGCATTTGTCCTACCAAGGACTAATTTTATTTGATGTTGTGATTTGTTTTTTACTATTGCTATGTGACTGAAAATAACAACAGCTTAAAATATTTAAAAAATTCTTTTCTACTGATCAACAATGCAGAACAAAGCTGTTTTTCACCTTTCATTGAGAAAGAATGATGCCATTGCCTAGGAATAACTACATCTATTTTTCCTCTTTAGGAATAACTAAAATAGGATGCTTGCTTACTAATGTGATGAAGTGTATTCTCTGTACTCCTAAGGAAGGTTACATATTTTCTGAGCAATTTAAGATGACATGCAAAAGGTATACTTTTTTGGCCTGTGACCAGGTCTTACTGGAGCTTTTTAAGAACTTCCAGTTTTGCATTTGGAACTGAAGTTTTAGTCTGTCTTGTCTTTCATTGAAGGCTGTGTAGCTAAATAACTAAACTGGCTTCACACCAACAAAAACTTTATTTTTGTAAAGCTGTTTAAAACTTGTACATCTCCTGCATCCAAAGGCTTCAAAAAATTCTTGAGAAGAAAAAAACTTACTCTAAAATAGTGACCAACATATTTTAAGAGTTCCTGTTCTAGATTTCCACCTTCCCACAGGAACATCATTAAAATTGGAGAAAATAGTAATAATGCAATATTCAATTTAAATGGAAAATCTATTTGTAAAAACTTTGGGATCTTTTATATAATACTAAAAGGGAGAAGGGAAGAGAAGGCTGCACAGCATACATTTTGGAGTTTTAAATCGAGAGTGTTCTGAACATACACCTGTTTGGACTGACTGTGTTTCCATCACCCATTGTCAATCTGTTGTTATTAATGAGCATTGCATATGTGGTGGAAAACATCCCCAGTAATTTTTTTAGTCCAGATGGTGATATATGTGTTGTAGTATCAGTTGTGCAGCCAAAGTACAGTCTGCTTCTTGCACCCTGCCTCCCTGTTCCTCTCCAGACAGAGGTTTTGATTATTCTTTAAATGCTGAGATATTACATATTCCAAAACTGGTAAGGTCAAAATGCCTCATTTTACAATGTAATGCGTTTCAGAACTGAAAGTTCTAATTTATTGAGTGTTGGAACTAACCCACTATACATTTTAACTTGCCTTTTCTATCTTAGAGATTTTTTTAGTATAAAATGTTACTGAAGGCATTGCTGGCTAAAATTCAGATAAAGTTGTCTATTTCAGATATAGCTGTCTATTTCAAAAACCTTGTCTGAAGCTGATACACTTTTTTATAACTACTTTTTTGCATTTTGTTACTGTCTCAATACAGTATTTTGACAGCAGACCACACTTGGAACTTGTATTCCAATTTCCTTGTTTGCCCCCATATACGTCTGTGTATTCTCACTTGTCTGTCAGCTCTAGTGCTTGTGTGACCACATACTGATTTGGAGTGGTTCCCTGAGCCAACAGAAGAAAATGTAGATTTTTACTTTTGCTCAGTAAAGCCAACTATTAAACAGTGCCCTTATACAGAAAAGAACATCAAGGTACCTGATGATGAAGTTTTACCTTTTTAAAATAAAACCACATACTATGGTGATTTATTACTGCATACATTTCCTAAGGAGTTTAACAGTTAGATGTAAGTCTAGTTAACTTTTTTAGATTCAACAAAATGTTTATATGATCTGGCAATAAATGCCTACAGCCAATACAGATTCTGAATGCCTCATGGACGCTGGAACTACTTATTTGTATTACTTGAATATATCTTTGGAATTACGAGTGAAATGACATCTGTTATAAAACTCTGGGAAACAAATGTTTTCTATAGCAATAATTAGTTGTCACTTGATGCATAGTTGCTGAGCATTTTAGTCATGTTTAAATGTTGAGAGACTTGAATACACATTTTAAAGCAACAAGTGTGTATTAATGCAATATTAAAAAAAACCTTTCAAAATGCTTATCCTCTTTATTTAAAATCTGTATTGGCAGGTGCTGCCTTGCTTAAGATTTTGTACTTTTAATATTAAGAGATTGCATCCAATACATTCACTAGGTAAACGTTTAATGAAAATTAAATTATTTGAATATGTTGCTGCTGGTCATGATCTTTCTCACTGAAACTCAGACATGCGCAAAAAGCTGTGTATTTGTGATGGGTGATGCCCAAAATATGACATCTTTACTAAAAGATTGCTTCTTAAAAATGTTTTCATGTTCATGTTGCATTATGTATGGTTTCAATATGTTATGTTTGAATTGTACGTTCTGGGTTTTTTCCTATTAAAGTATTTTATTTTCTATTTGTCTTTTTGTTGCATAATAAAGATGATCAGTTCCCTTGGTGCTACTTCTTCCTTTTCAGATGCTTTCTAAAACTTAAATATGTGATCAGTTGTATGTTGAGTTATTGAAACAGTGTGTATGCTGCTGGAATGATGAGGTGTGACTGGTGATGCATCTGTGAGCTGAGACAAGATACCTTATATCATACCTCAGCAAGTAGATATGTTGCTGCTGGTCATGATCTTTCTCACTGAAACTCAGACATGCGCAAAAAGCTGTGTATTTGTGATGGGTGATGCCCAAAATATGACATCTTTACTAAAAGATTGCTTCTTAAAAATGTTTTCATGTTCATGTTGCATTATGTATGGTTTCAATATGTTATGTTTGAATTGTACGTTCTGGGTTTTTTCCTATTAAAGTATTTTATTTTCTATTTGTCTTTTTGTTGCATAATAAAGATGATCAGTTCCCTTGGTGCTACTTCTTCCTTTTCAGATGCTTTCTAAAACTTAAACATGTGATCAGTTGTATGTCTACACACTTTGAGTTATTGGAACAGTGTGTATGCTGCTGGAATGATGAGGTGTGACTGGTGATGCATCTGTGAGCTGAGACAAGATACCTTATATCATACCTCAGCAAGTAGAAAAGATTATAGGTTGGCCCAAATCTGCTTTGTGCATATTTTCTTGTTTCCATGTTTGTTTTTTGCTGTCCCATGTAATGTTAATAGAGAAATAACATCCTAAAAGGAGACAGCAGTATGTAACACTTAGGGTCATTGAACAAACCTTGTTACTAAAAGGTTTTCTGAGAAGATTTAATGCTTTTCTGAAGAAAGAATGGCCAGTAAATTCGGGCTGGTTACAAGGTCTAACCAGCAAAGTGGCAGCTAGATGATTTCTCCTGCCCTTTGTTCTTGTGTTGAAAAAAACTGGTTATTTCTTGTGCTTTTGCATTTTAAGGACACACAGATACAGTAGTAAAATTGACCTAAAGTGTTACTTTAAATGATGGAAATGTAACAAAGCTATGTAAATTTCCTTTTTATTAGTTTATTCGTTCCCCATAGAATCTAATTTTCTGATCTCTAAGTAAACCACTATCTTCTGAATCTCTTTATTAGCCCTTTGTTAGAGATTTAATTTAATTTGATTTGATTTTATTATAGCAATTCATATTTCACTACTTAGAGAGAAAGCATGTGATGTGTTTAATTCTCATTGGCAGTATCTTGGTTATAGGATACTTGAGCTCTGTAAAACTGCCCTTTGTTCTCCAGCCTTAAGGCAGGGCCTCATTCCCAGGGTGAGGGGGATTTTTGTGCGCCCAGTTCATCTTCTGACAGGTAGTTGGGACTAGAAGGCTTTTTGTGCTTGGGAAGCATTTCTGGGTCCCCCCCTTTTGAGATTTGATTTTTGAGTCTGGTGAGATTTGAATGAGTGTTTGTGACTGCTATAAAAGAGTGAGTGGTGTATTTTTTGTATCTTGTTTTATGCAGAAATAGACACCAACTCATGAACACTGTTAGGGGATGGGACAGTGTTTACTGCCTGTGGTAAAGTGCACGTTTGTGAAATGACTGCAGAACCTGGCATCCAAGGCTGCTTTATTGCAAGACAGAAGAGCCACAAGAATATCTGATCAAGGTATCTTCAGGTTTCTTTTAGAACTGGAGAAACAAGCAATAAAAGGGTGCAAAAACTGCATAGTCTGTTCTCCATACAGTGTCCATTTGCTCCAGAACTCATGTTTCTTTTGTTTCCTGTTGTGGCTGTATTTGGAAAAGAAAAAAAAAGAAGAGATAAAATTCAGGGTGTCTGCAATGAGGAGGCATTTCAATAATGTCAAAACTTCTACTTCCCAGGGAATTGCCAGGCTTACTAGGGTCAAAGCATGGTGGTGTTTTGTTTGGTTTTTTTTGGGTTTGTTGTTTTTGGGGTTTTTTTGGGGGTTTTTTTTGGTGTTTTTTTTTTTTGTCTCATGAGTAGAGTAGATCTGCACTGTTTCTTATATTTCTCAAACTCTAGGTCCGCTTTGGGAAGAACCAGTTTTCACCTCTTCATTTTCCAGTTCTAACCAGCCTTATTTTATTGCTAACATTTTTGTGGACATGATCAGGAAAGAGCTAAGAAAGTGAATTTTGCATTTATTGCCTCACCACAACTCACACTGTTAGGAAATTGAGGGCAAGGAGGGAGAGAGGAGCCATCACTGCCAAATGCATTCTGTGGAGTAGCATTTAATTATATTTCAAATCTGTGTCTTGAAGTACTCTGTATATATTTAGAGACCTTCCTCAGCTCTGTGAAGCTGTAGGTTATTTCCCAGGGCTACAGACAGAATACTGTTTTTATGAAATTGCTTAATCTTACGAGGATGTGTAGTCACTGAGAAAAGTGCTTCTCATTATTACTTTACGTTCTTTTTCTATTGTGTTTCTGTCACTCATTTTTCCACTGAATGGCTTGGGTTAGAATAAATCTTAAAGACAGGCTCATTCCAACCCCCTGCCATAAGCAGGGACACCTTCCACCACACCAGGTTGCTCAAAGCCCCATCCAGCCTGGCCTTGAACACTTCCAGGGCTGCGGAACCCACAGCTTTTTTGGACGACCTGTTCCTGTGTCTCAGTACTTGTTTTCCTCTATGTGCGTTTCCCTACAGCAGTTCTCATAAATATACACTACCCATTTCCCTCCCATTCCCTTTTCTCTCTCTTAAAGTAGTCCTCAATTAAATTGCTACGATTATATTACTTGGCTACTAATTATTGTTTCATATACTCTGTGTTTTATAAGCTTCTCTGGCTGTGCCCTTAATATGGAGTTGATGTGAGCCACAGGGGTAAATACAGTAACTAAGAAGCTTAGCACAGATAATTTATGGAGTTCTCCAGACATATTTACTTCTATGGCTAGAGGAGTTTATTTCTCAGAATGTGTTTCCATTTGGAAAGAATGGGAAAGTCCTAGCAGATAAATTTTATTGCTTTTGAACACAGTTTAAGGCATTTGTTGTTTTCTGTAAGGGGAGGATCTGGTTTAGGATTGGAGAAATTAGGATCAGGTTGAAAATCAAAAACTTTTCACAAAGCCCAGTACTTTGATGGTAATACCACCCTTTTTGCCTAGAAAACCTTGTGTTAGGTTCTCTGGTTTTGCAGGTATGGACTGAAGAACGTGGGATGTTTTTTCTCCAGAGTAACTGCTGTGGCCCTACTGCCATGGAAGGTGAGATTCATGTGCTCCCTGTGTTGTGAGACTGAGCAAACTTGAGTAGTTTCTTTTATTTTTTTTTCCTTGTCTTTCATAATTCAAACCACCAGAGGGCACTGAGTATTTTTGGGTACTCTCTAAATAAGCATTTAAGGGTGATAATTCAATAAGTGGTTGTACTCCAAAACACTGTTAGATACGGAATTTGTCTCCTGATGTTTCATTAAATGCAATAAATCTTTTATGGATTTGGGGCGGGGGCGGGGGTTAAGAAACTGGCTGGGGTCATTCCATTCTACAGAAAGAATACTTGCAACTTACTTCAAAATCTTAAAATTATGGGTTTACGTATGTTGCTTTGTCATCTGTAGCAAGTAAGCAGTGTTGCCCCCTGGACTCCGCTCTGGGAAGAATGGAGTGCTCCCCTGTTCACCAGCGAGCATTAAATGTGACACGTTCTTGCAAGCGCCATGCACTTGCAAGACCTCTCCTTGCCCAAGGGCGTTCTCCAGAGTCCTCTCGAGCCTGGGGCTGTAGTGCAGGCTGGAGGCACACGGGGGCAGCTGGGGACTGATGCATCCTGTGACAGTGACAAGGGGCTTGTGCTCATTCCTGGCTTTGTGAGACTGCACACTTATCATCGCCCTCGCTAATTCCATCTGCCGCGGTGGTGTGAGGTCTGCCAGGTGCCCCGTCCAGGTGTGCTGCATTATCCCTTCTTAGCGTTCACAAGAGTCTGGGGTTGGGACAGCCCTCTGGTACGAAGGGAGGAATTGTAGCAGCCAAGGCTTATGTTGCCTCGTCTGGGAAAGAAAGAAGTCTCCTTGGAGTGTGCTTCTGCAGTGGCATGATAGTGGCCACAGCCACTTGAGTAGCTGCTGAGCAGCGACAGTTCGTTCCACACGGTAATCTGATTCATGTTTAGCGTGAAATGTGTTTGTGTAAAAACATGTCAGACGTGATTCAGCACCCTGGGAGAGGGAGGGAGGTGTGATCCTGTATGAGTAGTTATTTAATTTATGAAATACTGTTTTCTTGCACATACAAAAAATGATGGTTAATGTAGGTCTGAAGTGGCAGTGGGCAGGAGGGTGTGCAATGCTATAGCCAAGTTTCTGCCATTTGCTTTTTAACCTTGCTTTTTAATTTACCTGCAGCTAATCAGTGCAAGGAAGCTGAAGGTCTGCTTCATTTTCTTGATGAACTCTTATTGAAAGCAAATCTGCCGTGTTTGCTCCTCTGCAAGCAGTTGGAATGCTTGTATTTGATATCTGGTGTAATTTTCACTTTTATTCATTGCATCCCACATGACACTTGGTAGGTTTGTAAACACTGGACATTCCTAGCTTTATATGCTTAGGTGTTGAACTTGTAGCACTCTGGATTTGATTGAGGGTCTGTTATCTTGCAGGTTTATCTGACAACTCTTATCTTCATTGCTGCTTTTGCTTCATCAACCAAGGAGATAACACTGCAATAGTATCTCTGTTTGGAAGATTAATCAAGAAAGTGAACCCAATTTGTGCAAGATAATGCAAAAAGCTTGAGACAGGGCAAGGGACAATCCACTATCTGAGAGTAATAGACCATCCAAGTATCCTCCTGCTCTTTTCACATTTGAACTATAAGCACTGCTGTGAATGGGACACGTAGTGTTCTGCAAACCAGTACTTTCCATGTTATGTAATGAATCCATATCACTTGAGGTTGACATTGAAACTTGTGATCAGAGAGGTATCCACCCAAATGTCAACGAGCAGTCATGAATCACCATTGTTTGCTGAGCAGTATACAGATGGCAAAATTACCAAAGCATCTCTGCTGCCTTACAGAAGATTAATAAAACTATTCAAATATGAAACTACCTACCAAAAATTCTAAAAAAATCGCTATATGTATGGAGTAAAAAATCACTAATTTTACTTGGGTTTATGGTTCTCAGTAGTTAGCAGAAATTGTGTTTGCAATAAAGTTCCTTTGCTTTTAAAAGAGCATTCTTGCCCTCCTGCACTCATTTTTCCCAATCTCTCTGCCCCCATTACTGTCTCTTCCCAGATTATTACAAAGCTTAGTAGCTTTACAAAGAAGAGTAAAACAGGTGATGCTTCCCATCTGCATTGGATGATTCCTGATGAATGTTCCTTCTTCTGCAACAAGGCAGGGGAAAGGCACTGCAGTATCTTTATTGCTGTGCTGTGGAAAAGCCCACATAAAACAGTGCCACTAGGAAGGCAAGATGACATGGTGCCTCTCCCAGGGAACATGCAGTCTGCTCTGGGATACTCTCCATCACTCTGGTGCTTGCAAAGTAGGCTCAGCAGGAGATCCAGGCAGTTGCTTGCAATAGATCAGCAGCAAGCTCCACAGCAAGTTCTGATGCCTTTCATTTTCTTTGTCTCTCCTAGCAGCACGAGAGCATGAGAGTCTGTGGGGAAAGAAATGTAATTGACTGGCAAAAGCTCAGATTTTGCAGGTGTCTCTTATAGTTACTCAGGGCTCTTAGATATCTTAGTACTCATAAGTTGTGAAACATGTTCAAAGCAAAGAATCGCAAGAAAGGAAAAGGCAATCAACCAGTTAAAGACTTGTTCATTCTCCTTTGCATTTAATGTTTTTATTTTTCTTCAAACTCAGAGCTTGCAATCAGGATGCTGGTGGTCTACTTGCAGATCAAAATGTTAATGGAAATAGCATTCTTGAATTCCACGGATCCCTGACTGTGTCAAGAAAGGACATGCATTATTTTGGCTATCATATGTTAAGGAAACTTCTCAGCCTGACCATTCACAAGACTCTCAGGCATCTCAATTTGCAGCTTGCAAGCTAAGCTACCTTGACCAGGTGCATTCCTCAACATATATCCCTGGTAGCTGTGAAACAAAGACTTAGTCTAAGACTGCCATTCTTTTTGTTCTTCCAAAAATGCACACTGTCTCTTCAAGTAAGTTGCACTACTCTTAATTAATTCATCAGAAGTAATAGTTATTTCTTATCATGGGCCTCAGTCTTGGAGGTATCATATGGTTGTATTCATCTGGTAAGAAAATGCAAGGAGTCCTGTAGGAAAACCCTGAACAAAATTAAGGGGTAAGTATATTGCCTGAACACAGACAATAAGTCTATAATAAGACAAGATGTTTGTCATTGTAGAGAACATGCTCACAAAAGCAGATAAGATCTGTTGAAAAGATCTTCCATGGTTAGACAGCAAAAAACTTCCTGAAGACTGTTCCTATATTAATTACTTTCTTCTCAACATGTATTAAAAAGCCTTTATTAGCTACTTACTGGGTGACACTGAATTTTCTGCCCATAGCTTCTATCTTAAAAGTCCTGATGTTCTGTTATTAGCATAGTACTTATTTTTCCATTGCATCTGGTTTTATTTTACCAGATGACTGGTTGAGATGTCAAAACTCTGAGTTTATTTAATGAAACAGCAGTGTGTGTTAGCATATCACTTTTGTGCCTTCTCTCTTTGGTGTCACTGTATGCCAATTCCCACACCTGCTAATATTTTCTTTAGGTAACTCACTTTTTAGCCAGTCCTGAAAGCAGCAGTGCTCATGACACAGAGGTTCATACAACCCTTCATCCCTCTATATACTACTGACAAGAGTTTGGTGTGAGCTCCCAGTAGTGATTGATACATCTTAGAAGAACAGAGAGCAATTGTAGTGATTATTTCCATTTAAAGGGGAGCAGAAAAACAGAGTGTTAGACTTTCTTCCAAAATCAAGTAGTAAGACCAAAACTGTGCTATTTCTGTTGAGTTCACCATGTATGCAAAGCCCTTGTAAGGCACTGTAATCAAGAAACAATGGATACAGTTTTTCAGTTTTGAACAGCTTTTACCAGTTTTGACAAGATAAGACAATGAAGAAAACACAATGAGAAAACTTTACTGTTCAACTGTGGGAACTTGACCCTTAGGTGAAACTATGTATTTGGTCAATTGATGGGAACATAACCTGTGAAAGAAGAACAATATACAATGGAGCTGTTGTTAATATGGAGGTGGTATCGTGAGCTGTTATGGTCTCATCTCACACTCTGGCCAAGTGTGAGATGATGTCGTAACTGGAAAAATTCCACTCCCAGAGGAGGAGATATGAGGTGTGGTTCTGGTGCAGAGGGGCTGAAGAGGACAAGATGCCATTTCGATCCAGGGTAGTCCCTAAAGGTGCAGTGCCTGCCTGCCCCTCCCACCTGAGCACCATGCTCCATCTCCTTCTCTTGCTCATCGGCTTTCCAAAAAATCCAGGGGTTGGTATGTATTATTTGGTACTGCATGTAATAAAAACAACTCTCCTTTGCAATCACAGTTGGGTTTTATGGGGTTTTTTTGTGCATGGGCATCCTCCAGAGCCCTTAACATTAATGGCAATGAGGATGCCTAGAGAACAAAAAGTGATATAAAGAAAGGACAGTGCTTGGGCAGTGGGGCGCATGGTTGCACCAAGAAAGTGAAACACATAGCTGTACTGAGAGACACTGTTCTGTGTGTGTAGCATATGGGAGGTCAAGACTTAGTCTGAGTACCCAGCTGTGTATGGGAACTTAGTAATGTTTTTCTGTGTCCAAAGCGTAATCGCTGTTACACACTTGTTGTGCAGTGCATTGTAAACACAGCTCAAGTACATTTCAGATTCTGCTCGGAAGAACTCTTAGTCCTTTGCATTTGTGGTGTCTCTGGATGATGTCTCAGATTTATTGTCCTCACTATTTCTGTTGTTGTTATCACGTCCTGATGTGAGTGCATTGCTAAAGATGTTTCATAAAAAGGAGCCTCGGGCCATGGCTCCACCAGTGGAGCAACTGGGGTGGACACCAGAACTGTGGAGCACACTGTGGGACAAGCTAGAAATTTGTGCAAGTATTGAGCCCAAGCCATGGCTGAAGATCCCATGGGAGTGTTGAAATATTGGGGAAAGTTTGTGCAAACTCTTCAAAAATGCTCTAAAGAGTGGTTTTGTCATGCTAGCTGCATGGCTGAATGTCTGTTATTTGCATACAAAGTTGCAGTTGAAAAGAATACAGAGCTTGAAAACAGACAAGACAAGGACGTGCAACAGCTGAGGGCCAATATAATGTTGCAAATGCAAGTGTTTGTAGCTGCTGCTGATGCACTGCAATCTGAGATCTCAGTAAGCTAGGCCTATAAGTAAGGTTAAGTTCTAAATTATTAGTTAGTTTAAATGCTGTTAAGTGTGATTCTTCTGTTAAATGGTTACAGTTAAGGTATAACTTAAGCTATAGGTTAAGTTAGTCATAAATTAGGTGTTGTTCCTTTGTTAAATTTTTAAGTTTAAAGTGTAATTTAAAGTACTGTTGAGTGATATTAAGCTTTTAAGCCTTATTCCTTTTTATCCTTGCCTCACTGTCCTCTCTCTCTCTCCCACACACACATACACAGACACACACAGATAGTTCCTTGTTCAATTCTGCTTTGATTGGCTTTTATTTGTCTTTGTGGTTGCTTCTTTTAACTTGGGGTGCCATAACTGTTCTGTAAGTAGTAGAGTAGATCTTGTCAACAAACTTTGTCATGCTGTCACTTAATATTAAATCTAGTTTTTGCTGATACCTTGATTCTTTAAGCAATCTCTAACTCTTGTTCATAACCTTGGATGCTGGAGATTGAAAGAAATTCTTGGTGCTAAGCCTAAATTTCTTTTAAAGAGAATGCCTTTAAAACTTATGCACAGGATACTAGTTTGCTAGCCACAGCTACTCAGGGATATAGTATAAAATACCCCACAGAAAATGCATAACCAGGGTCTGAGTGTCTGTGGTATGCCTTGTGAGATTATATACAGTGAATGAAGGAGGAAGGAATGAAAGCGGCGATTTTTACTGGGGACACTGATACTTGGATGCGAAATCCCCGTTTGTTACCATGAGACATAGACTGATTAAGACTTCTCCCCCAGCATATAAAATGCAATAAAGACCCTTTTGATTAATGAAACAGGAAATCCCCTGCATGAGATAATTGAAAAAATGTGGCAGCTAGGTAATCTTGGGGAGTGGAACCCCTGGGGAAGTGCTGGGAATGAAAAAAAAAATGCCAACTGGGCTTTTGACACCACACGGTGGCCACAGGCCAGAATTAAGATTCCAGGAAGAGATGCAGAAATCCAAGCAACTATTCAGGATTTGTTACAAGCAAGTGTTTTTTATATGTTGCTTTCAACCCTGCATTAGTAGCAAGTGGATTTGTAGTGTTAAATTCTGTATAAACACAGCACAAGAGCAGCCTTACAAGTTGCTATTTTTTATGTGTTTTTCCAGTTCAAGTGTATCATGTAACTTGTGTTTCAGTCTTTTGGAGTGGAGGTTTCATTATATGAATCTTAAAGCATGTGCTGCATGTTCTGAAGTATGACAGAAAGGAATGTGAGTTTTTTTGCAATAGTGTTGGAGAACTATGCTGAGCAGAGCCTACAGAGTGCAGACTGGTCTGTGCTATTGTTTGGGAAGGGTTGGTAGTGAGCTATCTACAGAGCTGCCCTTGTACTTTGGTGTGAACAGACCTAGCTGATTTCCTTCCAAGGAAAACTGGAGAGCAAGGTAGCTAAAGTGACCTTCACCTGGGAGATTGTCAAGGAGCTAAGCACAATGTGAACTGAGGTCCACTGAGGTCCTGGTGTGATGTAGTTCATCTGCTGAAAGATATGATGTCATACTGGGGTATTGCGGGATATAGAGCCAAATATCCAGCTCCTGCAGCAGTTTTCTGGAATTGTTAATGCTTCTAATGTATATCACCAAGTTTCAATTGGTCTGAAAATTATGACTTTTGCTCTTTCCATAGCCTTGATCATTAGCCTATCACACAAGGAAAATAAGGCTCAGAGAAGCACAAGAAAATGAAAAAAAGACATTTTCCATAGCTTGATCTAACATTTTAATAATATTACTTTCCTTATAATTATTACTTTAAGTAATTTTCATACTTTTTCTATTTTTATGATTTGTAATATTATACTAAACTGCCTTCACTATTGATTTAAAACAAAACTCAGTTCGTATTTCTCACCATTGTTGAATAAAACTATTGTTCTGGAAGTTATCTTTCCTCTCCTTCACAGTGTATGCCAGTGTTGAAACAACACCCCCTATTGTCCCTACTGATTCTCCTTTGGTTATCATTGTGGGATGGTTTTGGCACATATGGGCTGGATGCCTTTGGATAAAACTAAAATCCTCCTGATTAAAAGCCTCTTTGTGTAGAGGAAGGATGAGAAAAGCAGAGATGTTTTCAGATGTATATAGTTTGTTTTTTAAATTTATTTTACCTTTGTTTCAGTGGAGTTATTCTATAGTTGTGCTGTTTTAAATAATAGGAAAATTAACATCCACTCACTTTAGGCATTGAGAACACCATTCCTTCTACTCATATACTCCCCAGGGTCAATTTTCTTTTGGATTGTGCCCTCCTTATCCATTCAAGATCCTGTGCAGTTTTACTTTTGAGATGCAAAGGTATAGTGTCAACCCCCCATGGAACCTGGTTCTGTGGCTGCTGAGGTGGTAACAGCAGAAGCAAAGCAAGTTACTATTACCATTCCAGGGGAACAGCACTGGCACTGAGTACCTGCTCAACACTTCTGTTGGTGGGAGTAACAGGTGGGAGTGGGAGAAGGGGTGGGGAGGTGACTTTTCTTCTGTTTATGTTTTGACAGGATACCTCAGACTCATACCACCCTTGGAAAAAACATCTGGGTGACTCTGGCTAAGGTGGCCAGACCTTATGATGCCTTAGCAGTGCTAAGAACCCCATTCACAATATGTCTGATCCATGTCCCTCTTACTGCCCATGAGCTGCAACGTTTATGTAACAGCACCCCTGCACCTGTGACCTGTCCAGCTACCATATTCTGGCAACAACTGTCACTACAAAACCCTACAAAATCGAGCAGCAATTAATTTTTAACTTTTAACACATGAACATTAGTGTGAATATTTTGATTAGGTATGTTGTATAAATTTAAGCGACCATTCTAACTCTATCCATGCACAACTACAGGAATTATTGACACTTACTCAACAACTTGTAGAACACACCAGTTGGAATCCATTTGCTGGAGGGACATGGGGTTAAAATTGGCTGAAAAATAGATTAGTATTACTTTGTGCCTTAAGTATTGGGTTTCTATGTATTATTTGTTGTATTTCTAGTTTAGTATCATTGAACTGATCTTTAATAAATAGCATGTTGCATGGTACTGTTGTTCATATGGTGGAGGTCCTGCCATATTTGATCTGCTGCTGGGCACGTTGACCAGATAATGAAGAAAAGGCAATGAAGAAATCCTTATTGTCTAACAGGTGGGAATTTGACCCTTAAGAGAAACAATGTGTTGGGAACTTCACCTGTGAAAGAAGAACAATATACAATGGAGCTGTTGTTAATATGGAGGTGGTATCGTGAGCTGTTATGGTCTCATCTCACACTCTGGCCAAGTGTGAGATGATGTCGTAACTGGAAAAATTCCACTCCCAGAGGAGGAGATATGAGGTGTGGTTCTGGTGCAGAGGGGCTGAAGAGGACAAGATGCCATTTCGATCCAGGGTAGTCCCTAAAGGTGCAGTGCCTGCCTGCCCCTCCCACCTGAGCACCATGCTCCATCTCCTCCTCCTGCTCATCGGCTTTCCAAAAAGTCTGGGGGTCGGTATGTATTGTTTGTATCATTACATCTAATAAAAACAACTCTGCATTGCAATCACAGTTGGGTTTCAGGTTTTTTTGCGCATGGGCTTCCTCCAGAACCCGTACCAGTCATCTCCCAGCAGCTGGAGATGACAGCATGCAGAATTCAAGGGCTGCTGAACTTGCAGAAGAAATCTTGACAAAAGAGATTTTTGACCTACCAAACAACACTGATTTCAGAATAGTTGACACCATCATTATTGGTGAGTAGGGAATTATAATATTAAATTGCTTTCATAGAGAAAGACTATACTATTATGAGAACAATAATATCTAGCTGCTACTTCTCAGTGCATCAGCAGTGATGTAACAAGTATCCATCAGTATGGATCTGAGCAGCTATAAATAGCTTAGGTATCCTCATTACTTAGGATCTTTCTTTCTTATCAGCTCTGATAGTTAGAATACAACGTTATTCATTTTGAAATAATAATTTTGTGAGTCTGAATTGACAATAAAAAAAAATCTAAATACCATTCTTAGTTTTTGTGTTGGTCTATACAAGTAGTTGGTCTGGCAAAGTAAAAGGTTAGCAACGCCTGACCATACAATTACCACAAGTACCTGCAGTTTGAGCATAAGAAGAAGCTGTGGCAATCCCAGCACTCACTGACAGCTAGGAAGTAGAAGAGATGGTTAAAGTTGAAAGAAATACCCAAGAGTCACAGACAGTGGTGACAGTACAATGGTACTGACATTTAAAAAATTCATTTGAATTGAATTTTCAAGTAATCCAGAAGGAAGCCATTATTTACACTAGTGATAAATGCAGTATCTCACATATATCAACACTAGAAATAGCTTTGCATTTTCCAAAAGCAGGATACCGAAATTATGTTGCTGACTGATTTTTTCATGCACACACATTTCTCATTTTCAATTTCTGTCAAAAAATGTACAATTATTAATATATTAATGTCTTACCAAGAGTCTTGCTAGTTTTCTGTTGTTCAAAAGGATTTAGTGCCCACTTTAGTCTCTAAATCACAGAATGACTGAGGTGGGAAGACACCTCTGGAGATCTAGTTCAATTCCCCTGCAGTTGTGCTGCAGGGTTACCTGCAGAAGGTCATTCAGATCTCTGTGTGGTTGTGTTTTGATTGTCATCAAGGAGACAGACTCCACAACTTCTCTGGACAACTTGTTCCAGTCCTCAAAAACATGAGAAGATTTTTTTTCCTTAAATTTAGATGGAATTTCCTGTGTTTCAGTGTGTCTTTCCCCTATATTTCCTTTTTCTTATTTCTATTTCTTCCTGTACTTCAAGTTCTCTCCAACACTTTTTCTCACAGCAGTTCTTAAAAATAATTAAAATGTTTCTGTGAGTTATTGCAATACAGTAATGATGGACTTCCTTGACAATGATGTGCTTACTCGACAAGAAAAAGATAGGTAATGTGAGTTAATAGTTGTTGAGAGGACAAAGGTTTTGATTTATGATATTTACTATCTTAAATACCAACTTGGTGTAAAATTCTGTCCACACAACTGTAGACTGGAGAACAACATGGGCTTGTTTTCTGTGCCTGGGCTTCTAACCTGTCTTCTTCTTCAGGTGATCTGGAGTCTGGTAAGAAAACAAAGAATATATATTCTTTATATGACTGAAAAAATAGTGCAGCTTAAGATGAGCTTGAGAGGAAAAGAATTATTATTTTGCAGAATCAATATAATTCTGTTGTTGTCTGCATGGGAGAGATAACTGATTTCTTCTTCCTGTTTCCTTGGGGTTTTAGTGTTGCTATTTTTCATAGATTTGGCTATACATGGAAAGAGATTACCTTGTGTTCCCCAACTAAACAAAATGTCCACTAGTTGCCAACAAAGTTGCCAGAACAACAAGTCTGAGGTTAAAATCCAGAACTGAAATTTATTTCAATTGTCCATATCTGAATGTTTTGGCCTTTTTTTTGGTTGTTGTTGTTTCTTGGGTTTTTTGTGGATTTTTTAGGGTTTTTTGTTTGTGGTTTTGTTTTGGTTTGTTTTTGCTGCAACACAATATAATTGATATTGGAATTTATGCCTTTTTAGCCACTGAATATACTTGGAAATGGCTGCTCCTTGATCCTCCAATCCAGCTGAAATATTTCGGGTCAAAAAGTAGCAGCTGAGATTTTCATATTCCCTGTTTTTTAATTGAAATGCAGCATTTGGCTCATGTTGGGAGGCTTTGTTGTAGAGGTCAGGAACTTTTGGTGAAGAACAATATAATTAGTTCAGAGAACAAAAATCGAAAGGTTCATGAAAGTTTGTATCTTTGCATCAGCTGTTCATATCTTCAGGGTAATCTACAGAGTAAGACATTACTTTTTATGACACCACATAAGTGCAATAACATCATCGAAGTTATGCAAGATAACTACCTGTGGCAGCCTTGTCTTCTTCCTCTCCACTGACCCATGCTCACACATCTCCCCAAATTAAGCTCTCAGCCTCACATTCCAAACCTTCCCATAGTCCTCCTCTATTCCCCATCACTCCATCTCATCCTTCCCTACTATTCCCACTACCTGTGCCCCTGCCCCAGTCTTTTGGAGACTCAAACCTCAGTTTTGTTTGGATTACACTGCAGGCTTTGTTAAAGCTTATGGTAGGTGATACAGGTGTTAATAACATCCAGAAGTTACCTGACATCAAACTGGTTCCTAAAAACCATCTCTTGTGTGAGAGAGGGGCTCCTGACCAGCAGGACTAATTATTTAATTTCCATGTGTTCTATGGCCAGGAAGAGCTAATTTCAAATTTCTGGATGCCAATAATAAAATAATATAGTCTGGAGAAATCATTGGTAAGTTAGGTATCTTGTCCAAACTAGATGACTATATTCCATCTGAATAGATATCCAAGCTAGGTGGGGTGGATCATCTTACAGTGATGCCAGGGCATCATGGTGGTGCCATAGATTCTTGGCACATAAGAATTATCCATTTGATTCTTGATTGATTACTGAGTGAGTCCCTTTACCTGATTTTTACATGATTACAATAGATGAGATGTTTCCCACCTGTCCAAGACGCACTTGAATTTTTTGTCAGTTAAATGTGCTCTCACAAGTGGTTTAACCAACTATTACAATGACTTAATTCACACATTGTCCACGTCCAAAACTAGGGACTGATATTAAAAATGATCAGTAATTTGTGTATGTGTAGATTAGACTAAATTAGGTTCCTCTTTGGCACACTTCAGCTAACACAACCTTCCTCTGCACAAGACTATAAACTGTGTTTTTGTTGTGTGTTTACAATACTTTCACAGCCTAGAAATCACATCATATATTTTGTCAGGTTGGTATTGAGACCAAAGTCATTGCCATGTGAACAAGTGATACTTGTATGCAGAGATGCAGCTTTGGAAACAGAGTATTTTGCTATGGAGATTCACAGGATGAAAGACCTAGTTTTGCTGGTAACACAGTGGAAAGATGTGATAGAAGGGAATCCTTCATTATAAAACATTTAGTGGCAGTTTTCAGATACTGAGGACAAGCCTGGATTTCACTGAATTCCTGCATTCTTCAGTCAGGGATGCACATTTTGATTTGTGCACCAAATACATCTCAGTTTGTGATCTCAGTTTGTGAGCTTTTGCTGCTGCTGGAGGAGGAGCTTTTCCAGATTTTACCCTTTACCTTTAGGACACTTATACTTTCTGATTAGTAGATATGGGTACATTGTAGTTTATAGTTATTGGAACTGCAGATTTTTTATTCACTATTAATTGTTATAAGGGGATTCAGGATATATGGGTGTGATTCTTCTCATCCATCAATACTTTTTAACATAAAATGTAAAAATGTGATTTTATTTTTTTTAATACTGCAAACGTTACTTGTAATTTTTTTACCTCCAAGAAATCTGTATGAGTGGGAGTTTGAAAGCAAATGAAGCCTTTAAAACTTGTGTTGTACACTTTGCCCATGTACTTGGAACTTGTTTTACAAGCTCCACCTTCAAAACTTGAATATGTAAATACTGTTTTATGCACAGTGATAATGAAACATGTAGGAGGTATCTATTGACATTTCAGATGTATGGATGGTTTGTCTGAACAAGATATCTGCTGTTATTAAGCTGTATGTGTATACAGTTGTGGGGTTTTCTTTCTAAAGTCCTCATCTTTATTTCTCATGTATCAGTGTAAATCTGAATGGTACCAGTTAATTTTGAAATGTGAGATCAGTATCAATCCTTCAGCATTTGCATCTGCTCAACTCTGAAACCAGTTTTTCAATGGAGTCAGTCACTTTTCCACAATGATGCTGGGTTTTTAAGAGCCACCATGCTTAAACCTGACAAGTTTAAAACCATCCAAAAATGCAAAGTGCTGAAGCAGGGCTGTTTCAGGAGAAATTCAGGCAGGAAACAGATTTTACTCAGTGTTTGCTGTAACTGACCCATCAAGGTCGGTTAGACTGACCTTGGTCAGGGTCAGGTTTAGACTGGACAAAGACATATGTGAGTGGTAGCTTGATTAAAAATAGAAAAAGGAAGCAGGAAAAGCTGATTAAAAACTGTTTATAGAACAGTTAGATATTAAATGTTTGCTGTGCCAGCTGATACCAATTAGGAATTATGTTTCTTAAACATAAAAATTATAGCCACCACTTGGTTTGGCAAAAAATGGTTTGGCAAAAAATGGTTTCATCTCTTAGGCAATGAGATTAAATGATCAAAATCTGACAAAAACTGTGAAGCAATACCTTGAGTGAATTTTAGTTCAGGTGAACCACAAAATGAGATTTCTGGTCTTTGTATTAACAATATTTCTTTCTTCCATTTGCTGAAGTTTTTAAAAGACAGTAATTTCAGATTAAAAATTAATCTTTCATTATGAAGCTAAAATGGGACATTCTGACAATTTCAAAGCTTTCTTTCTGAGCCTTGATATTTTATGGGAGGTAGGATTTTTTAATGTGTTTGGTTAAAATTTTTATATGGAGTCAGATCTAGGGCTTACAGTTGTTTCCCTCAAAATTGCTCCCATCACTATGTGTCAAAACTTAGGTCTAGAAGAACATGTGCATTTGAATCTCTCTTGAGTATTCTGACCATAGTGTTGTCTTACACATGGTACAGATATTAGAGATTACCACAATTAATGTTTCTAGGGACTGCATGGCCTTGATTTTTGCTGGTTTTCAGCATTCTGAATTTGTGTTGTTCATTACTTTTAGTGGAAGTTGCAGATGCTTATCACACTGGAAAAAGAAGTCCTACATGCAAATCTGCATGTACAGAAAATAAATTACATGGAGAAAGAAACACAGGGGAAAACTGTGGTAAAAAAAAAAATACCACACTTTTTTCCAGAATTGCTGTTATGTTTATTTTAGAATATAAGGATGTTTTTTATCTTCAGTTTGTGAACTTCTATTCCAACATACAAATACAAGACACCCAGGAATGATTGCTTAGAAAGGCTGTTCATGATTTTACTCACTATATGAGAAATATTCATGTAGTGTCATGTTAAGTATGTTCAAGGCAGTCAAAAAATTAAATGTCCAGTGAAATAAAAGAATTAAGATTAGATTCTATAGGCATGTTATGGCAAGGAATTTGTTCTGTGTATGTCTCATCACATATCACTTTATCTCATTATGGTCTGTGGATTCTCCATGTTGCAAAGGGAGTATTTGAGCTGTTATTACTCAGGTAAATGGAGTCCAGATAGGGCACTGAACTGGGGCTGAGGTGACCTGGGCTGTGTACCCAGTCCTTCAAAGCTTCACTGGGTAACACCAGACCACTCATTCTCTCCCCCAGTCTTCACATTTGTGATGGGAAGTTCAGCATAGCTTCCATGGGCTCTGCACAGCTGCTGACTAGTAGCAATACTTAATTCCACAGAAGTAATAGGCTCCTTTTTTCCCATTTGTGAAGGACAATTTAGTACTACCTGAATTGTGAGAGAAAAGCAGCTGTGAAACCTCTATAGAAGCAGCACTGGCTTAATTACTTGTTGGGCACCCTGAAGTGGGGAGGGCACAAAGCTGCCACAGGATCAAATACAGATTTCCAGTCAAATGGGGAGGCAGTGGGTGCAGTCAGTCCAACACAAAGCCATGTGCTAAGTGCTGTCAGTTGAGCTTGAATCACATCCCTAATACTGTTGAGAAAGTAACACGAGCTGCATTTCATTATCTGCCTTTCTAATAATATCTTTTTTTTTTCTTTCCCCTCCCCAGCCTGCTCCAGAGACAACTGGTGAGTTCTGTTTAGAGATCTATTTGTATGCACGGGAGGCAGTCAACAAAGCCAGCTGCTCATAAACATCGCTAGGACAGACACAGATTTATAATTACTGTTATTGTTATTGCATTAATTTTCACACTTCATAAAGATAACAGCAAGGGCTAATGTCCTACCTCACTTGTCTTTTTATTTTTCAGAAATAGACATAGATGGAGGAATTGACCAGGACATCTTCGACATAAATGAAGGTTTTTAAAAATTCAGTCTCAATTTTTGAAAAATAATTTTCATTATAGTAGTCACAGATCAATACCATAACTGAACGTTAATCTCCTCTTCCTTTAGCTTTAGGACTAGACCTTTTTGAGGGAGACATCAAACTTCCTGCGGTGAGTTCAAATAAAAAATATAAAGCCAAAAATGTGTCATTGACTTAAATGTAAAGTATCGCTGTCTTGGAAATAATAGATGCATCCTGCTCTTACAAACAATAAATGCTGTTTATGTAACAATAAACTGAAGATGATTGGGGATGGAATTCTACAAAATGTCATAGATAGTGAAGGAGTCAACAGCATTTGCAGAAACATTATCCAGCACGAGATCTCATCAGTGATTAGATCAATATTATTAGCTTCTTGTTTCCTTTTTTTTTACATTGTCTCCTTTAAGAGATTAGGCAGCACTGATCATCATCCAGGCAGGTTTGTATAAAAAGGATTCTTTGTTTATCTGTACAATATTCTGAGCCAGTTAAATTTACTGAGCAGCACCTTCATCCTGTAAGTAGATTGACTAAAACCAATGAAAAATTTAGATCTCTAATACCATATTTTAAGGCATCTGGCTGGCATCCTTATCTAATCAACAAAAAAAAAATTACATCTCAAAAATATCTAGTAGGAAACCCCCAATGTGCCTTGCCCTCTGAAAGTAGTCTGAAAATAGTGTTTTACTCTCCCTTTTGGGAGATACGGGGAATATGTCTCTGAAAGCAAGGACAGCACTTGCTAAAGACACAGAAACAAATGCTCACATTATGAAAAATTATAAAACTATTAATCTCTGTACAGTTTTCGGGACTTTAGATCTTAATACTTCCCATAGGAGCAGAAGCTCCTGTGCACATGCATCAAAAGCTTGAGAAATTTCTATGGAGAAAATGCAGCATGCAGAAGTTGGAGACACCAGCAGAAGGGCATGAAGAGATTTCAAACCCAAACCTCAGACCTCTGAGTAACCTTTTGGGTGTTTTGAACTCATTGTTTTCTTTTATGTCTTACTTGGAATTGTAGGTTTGCTTTAGCGCTACTGTAGCCCCTGATGCTAAATTCCTTTTTTACTGAGGACTGCATACTTGTTTTCTTTCTGGATACAGGAACGAAACTCCATCATTGGTGACAACTATCGGTGGCCCCATGTTATCCCTTATGTCCTTGAGGACAGCCTGGGTACAGTATGGCCTTTCAAAGTGTTGTGTTGTATGTTGTGTTGATTGAACTGTTCAGCACAGGTTGATAAAGCTCCTGTGGTGTCCTTTCCTCTTTTAATCTAGAGCAGGCCCTTTCCCACAGCAGGAGTGGGGCTGAATGTGCACAAACAGGATTTGTAATCTTGGTATCCATTCTGGCTCTCACCTCCTTTCTTGAATTATTACCCTGCTATGGCCCAGCAGATTGTTTTGGTTTTGAAATCTTGTGTCTGAGATGTGAAACTCTACAAAGCAGAGGTGAAAAGAGGGCACTGAAGATATTTTTAAGGACAGGAAGCTTACCTGGCCATTTATATAATTTACAGCAGTGAGGGCACTGAAGATATTTTTAAGGACAGGAAGCTTACCTGGCCATTTATATAATTTACAGCAGTGAGGGCAAAGTGGCATTCTGACAGGCAGTTTGCAATGGTATATTGCCAAGTCACCTTTGTGAGTCAGAGACACATCATAATTTGACGCCATCCTTTAAATCTTTGTGTTGAAACTATGCAAGTTGCTTAGAGGAGATAATACAGATATAATCTGAAAAATTCAAGTCCTGGAGAAATTTGGTGAGGGATCTATAGCCTGCATTCTGTACTAGGTAAAATGTGAAGTCTTCATTTCCTATCTATTTAATACTTGTTCACATAAATCTCAAAAAATAAATGAAAGAATCTACGAAATTAACCACCCCCCCTCCACAGTATCCTTCTATATACTCATCATGTCATATTTGATATACAAGTACCAAACAAAAATAACATAGGAGCAAACCAAGAACAAGATACAGTGTTGCAAGACACTAATTTATGTTTTTTAGGTCCCTCCATTGGTTTTAATCCAACAAAAAATCTGTTTATTTTGATCAAGGATTGCTGGAGCAAGAGCCACCCTTGGGACTTGCTCCATATGGATAATAGTAGAAATCTTTCCCTTCAGTATTGACAAGAACACTATTTGCTTTGCAGAAATGAATGCTAAGGGAGTCATCCTCAAGGCATTTGAACAGTATCGACTGAAAACCTGTATTGACTTCAAACCTTGGGAAGGGGAGAAGAATTACATATCTGTGTTCAAAGGAAGTGGGTAAGAGAAGCAATTAAAAATAACTTTCATTATGTTTGCTTTCAGACTATTCTCATGACCAGCATTCAACCTAAAACTCATGTATCTGGTCATAATTTTACATTTTTATTGTCACCATTTTCCCAGTCCTTTTCAAACTGTCACAGTTTCCAAAAGAGGCATTACCTTAGTAGTAATGAACAATTTCTACTGATATTTATTCTTAAATATAAGAAGAAATCAAGTCCTATAAGAGATATTTGCACATGGTAAAAGATATCAGAAAGAAAACTATTATGTTCTTGACTGATCTTTGGATATATGGAGTATCATTTTCAGCTGGTCATTCCTAGTATACCTTGGCTTCTAGGGGAAAAGAAAAGCTAAGGAGAAATATGATAGTTCCCACTGTGGGACAATGAATTTGTTTGAATGTAACAATGGAAATGAGCTTGAACAACTTCACATGAGCATTCAGATAAAAGAGGAATATTTTTAAACTCTGTGCAACACTGAGATATTTTACTTTATTTATGTCTTTTGATGAATAGTCATGCTATTTCATCTTAAATATTGCAAAATAAGACTCCAGTAAAGAAGTCAAAATTGCCCCAACTTCTTCCCTTCTAAGATATTCTCTGTTAAAACAGTGCAACAAGAACAAATATATTTTTCACTGTGTGCTGAACCATTTCTCTTTTAGAAAAGGAGAACAGGGAGAACTTGATAGCCTGGTGAGGAAATTTGCTTTCAGAAATTCATTTCCTGATATGAGAATGCATTCATAAATGGGAAAAGATTTTCTGATAATAAAAATGTTTCTCTTTCCCTTTGGCTTGTTCTGAGATATTTGTAGGAGATAATTGTTTCAAAATTTCTTTGGTGTCTGGCTCTTTGTATTTGCTGCTGTTCATGCTGTACACATGACACTGAAACTCAGCTCTAAAAGATGTATAATTGGAGACTCAGGGAGCAATGCATTTTCCTGTGCTAATGACTCCAGCTTTTTGAGCTAAATGGAAAACTCATGTAGCTGAATTTTGTAATCCTTCATCCCCTAAAGTATGCATTGAATTTGCTAATAATTGTACCTGAAAAAGAACCACAATATTTAGCCTACGGCAAGTAGGAGGCCTCTGTGCAATGTTTCATTTATATGTCTATTAAAAATAGATGAGTCACGGCGATGAAGAAGATGAATCCTTCTAGTTGGATAACATATCTTGCCCTCACTGCCTGGTGTGTGGCTTACCTTGAAGTGTTTCCATCACCTTAGCTGACACATCCACAGCAGAACTTTTTAAAAGATTGGAGCTAAATGGTGCTGTCTCCTAAAAAGGTCCATCCAGTTTCAGTGAGTCATCTTGGGTTGTACAAAGAAATCAGGACTGACCCTGAATGAACTGCTTTCACTTCAAGCCGTTCCTTATTTCTGGTGTAATGGGTGTAAGCTGGGTAAACCAACCCATTTTTCCCGTTGTTCCTAATGTTTTGGAGTTTTTAAAATCAATTAGGACTCTTCTATCTGCTGACTAAAGACCTCAGCCCAGAGGGTACAGTGCAGAGAGGCACAAAGTTCCTGGCAACATAAAATTTTACCACTTCAAGTAAAGGTTGATAAATCACATCTTTGCCTTTCTGATCTTGGCTTGCATCTATAAAAGGGAGGAATGTGGGGGAACTTTTGTGTCAAAAGGATTTGAAGTAAACCATAAAGTCCTCATCTGGATTACCCTTTTGAATTCAAATGAAGTCAGCCACAAAAGAAGCCAGCTGTCTTTTGTTGTATTGACTGCCCTGTGTAGAAATGCATTTGTAGTCTCTGGTGTATGTACAGAGTGTATCAAGGCCATGCACAAAGAGCCCTCTCCCTGTACAGGTTCTTCATCTATCATTCACCTTGGCTACTACCAGTATTACGTTAACTCCTGCCTGTGTGCTGAGCAAAACACACGAAGTATGTAATTGTGAATTACAAAAACGCAGAGTAATCAGGTGTGGCAAGATGTGACTGCAAAGTTCACAGAGGAGTCTGGAAACATGCAATGGATGTGCCATTTCACCTTACTGTTCTCATGAAAGATTCATTCAGCAGGAAAACTAACATGGTGTGGTAGAATCAAATGATCAACAGACCAGGGGGGATGAACATCATCTCTAGTATTTCCACATGGAAAATCAGGTTTTCATGGAGCACTCCTGGGGCCACTTCAGCCCTTTGCCACTGTTGCACGTGGCAAAGGGAATCCATGCAGGAGCATATTGACACAGATCCCTGTCTCTCCAGCTTGGTGCTGGTAAATCAGAATGTCTGTGAGCTGATAATGGTGATCTGTGATACTGTGGGAAGAAAATTAGTAGCAGGACATTAGTACAAAAATGTGCCTGAAATAAGTGGCATCACTACAACTGATGGCGTGTGTCTATTTACAGCCCCAAAATGGGAAGAGTGAGAACAAGTGCTTCCCTGTTCCTCCCGTCTCTGCATAGCAATGCAGGAAGCACTGAGTCACAGGCAGTACAGCTCTCACACACCTGGGGAAAGCTGAGACTTTCCTCTCCTTTCTCCCCTCCAGAAGACACTGCTGACAGGATTCTATGTGCCCATTGCTCTGGAGTGCCATGTCCTACTCACCTAAGCTTTATTCTCAGTGCAGGGTGGCACAGATCGTGTATTTGCTCCCTCTGTGGCTGTTGACTGACAGTGTTGTAGGCATCTGGCAGACCAAAGGGGCAGCTGCACCTACTTTCCTTTGGATGTAAATTTTGTCGAGTGTCTTGGATGTGCCTGCTGTGGCCTGCTGTGCACTGTGCAGCAGCTGTGAAGCCAGAGGTGGCCTTGGTAGGAGGTGGACCCAAGCCTGTGATGGACTCCTGTAAAACACAAGAATTAATATGAGGCCTTGTTCAAGGAAAGACCTTGAAATTATAGATGCTACTTGTGCTCCTTAACAGGTCTCATGTTGTGATTTTAATGAGTAGTAATCAATAGGCAAGGCCTGTGTTGATCTGTGGAAAATGAAATACTGGGGAATATGTTGCACTAATAAGTCACAGAGTTTGAAAGCACATGGTGTGCTTGTATTTTTAAATTTCTGGGGTGGTAGGACTGCAAATCCTCTGGCATATTTTGTGCCCTATTAATTTTATGTACTTCATTGGGTAAGTATTGATTTATTTGCTACATAAAATATCAATTTAAATGTAGCTCTCCATGCCTGCTAGTATGTGGACATGGGGTGCCATTTTATTGGCCTGTGCAGATAACTCACTAAATTCTTTCACCCTTTAATAAAAATTTGCAGCACAGCTGCAGTTTTGCTCTTACTTGGGAGTGTGTGAGAGCAGCAAGTGCTCCAGCATGGTAGCTCATAGAGAGCCAGGAAGAAAAGAGCTTGTGAAAAGTACTGTCAAATCCATCAACCTGTCAGAAGGTAAATACAATATGCAGAAACACACCTTGCCTGGCAGCCACAGCCCCATGTAAAGTGAAAGGCCAAATCAGTATAGAGAAAAGCAGGCAGAGGATAGAATGTTCATGAACATACTTCTCCTTATGGTAGGGATGTGCTCAAAATGTGCTCACAGACACATATTGTGGTCCAGCTGAAAATTGTTAATTTGCAGTAATTTAGTTGCTCTAAATTATGTGTCCACAACTTTTGATGTTCCAGGGATCTAAAGATATCATCACCAGTTTTCTTTTGTCACAAATAACTCAACATTTTTCTTCTAATAGAGCCAGAGACAAGGACCTTCTTGTTCATCGAAACAGAGCTAAGTGTGAAAGGAAGGGGTATGAAAAAGAACAGATCCATGGAAAAGTGCTCTCTGTAACAAAATGTGACTTCAATGCTCAGGTTAAAAATATACCTATTGAATAGACTGGTTTTGATGTTTGCATGGCATGGGGACGGTGTGTATCTCACAGAATCCTCTCTCATTTTATGTCAATGCCAGCTGCTGGTCCTTAGTGGGAAACGCGCAAGCGGGCTTGCAGCAACTCTCCATTGGAGCCAACTGTGACAGGATTGGGACAATCCAGCATGAATTCCTGCACGCCCTGGGATTCTGGCATGAGCAGTCACGGTCTGACCGGGATGACTATGTGACCATCGTCTGGGACAGGATTCAGTCTGGTCAGTCACTCCTCTGCTTTTCCTCTCCATCTCTGGTAGTAGCGGTTTAGCTGTGGAACATCCCTTCCAGCCATCTTCTGGTGGTCAAGCTATTCTCTCACCTGCACTTACTTTTCAAAGTTGGAATATCGATAAATTAGATATAAAGGGACATCTGCTGGAAACATAAATTCTCACTTGTTCTTGCTGTTGTAATTCCTTGTGCCACGACAGTTTCCAAAGTTCTAATTAGAGATCTGAATCCTGTTATGCTACATCTTGTACCACAGCGCAGCAAAAGAGGATAATTTAGTTTAAATGAATACTCTAAAAATACACTTACTCTAGAAGCCCTTATGAAATAAAAATAACCAACTCCCCCCCCTCACCAAATCTGAAAAATTCAGTGTGACCAAAACCAGTAGAAAATCTCCAGTGAAAACACTGGTCCCTCTCTTTCTGACCGTCTGCTACACCTGGTGCCGGCAGCAGAGTTGAGAGAGCAGTCTGCAGAGGGTGGGCAGGCAGGAGAGACTTTTCAGGGTCTGTGTCACACCAGCAGTTACTTTAGAAATGCAGCTTGTGAATTGTAAGTGTTGGTATATTTGGCACAAGCCTGATAGATGGCACAGAATTCCTCAGGACTTTGCTCTGTCTCTGCCTCTTTAACTTATCCTCATCCTCTGTGACTTTCAGGCTGTTCAAAAACAAAGTTATATATGCAGACTTGATGTTTTCCTAACATAGGTACAGACAGAAGACTAAAAAACTGGATAAAGATTAAATCTAATGCATTCTTATTTAGTCCTGATCAATAGTCAGGTGCATATGCAATTATATATTACAGAAAATTACTTAGACTCTGTTATCTGATTTCCATTATATTTTGCTGACTCTTTAGTGACAAGCTCCACTATTGTGAGAGATTTGAAACTGCTGCAATTTTTTTTTACACTGACCAGAATACAGACACTGTATTTTGACTGATTTAAATATTGACTTCCCACTGGGTAGTAAGCAACTGGTTCTTTGCTCATACTCCAGAAAACATCTGTAAAGCTAAATTCTGAGAGTTTATCTGATGACCACTCTAAATTGGTCATTGTTACCTAAAATGACTAGCAACTGAACATCAGAGAATACAGATTAAAAACAGTTACAAATTACAGTAATTTGAGTACTGAAACACTCTCTCCACTCTTGGGTATCACAAGCCCATCAAAGTTTATAAGCAGTTTCACAGGAAAAAGTTTTCTGGTAGCAAAAACTGTTTCATCCAGCAGAAGTCATCAGTGGCTGGAAGAGGAAAGTAAATAGCCCTAGACTGGAAATAAAACTGTTTTACAGAGTAAGTACAAGTAAATTGCTACAAAAAATATTTTGAGATGTGATAAATTGTCTGTCACTGCAAGTCTTTACACTAAAATTTGATTCTCTTGAGCAACAGACAATCTTTCCTTTCAATTTTGCCATTTAGGTAAAGAACATAATTTCAATAAATATGATGATAAAAGATCAGACTTTCTGAATGTTCCTTATGACTACAACTCTGTGATGCACTACAGCAAGACTGCATTCAGGAATGGAACTGAGCCCACCATCATTACCAACATACCAGACTTCATTGATGTCATAGGACAGCGAATGGATTTCAGCGAGTATGACCTCCAGAAACTGAACCGGCTGTACAACTGCAGTAAGCTTCTCCATTTATTTTATGTTACCTGATAGAATTATTTGGAAGAAATGAGGGTGCTACATACATGTTGGACCCATCCAGACACAAGTGAAAGAGATACTAACATATTTAGAGAAGGGAATTGTGTTAAAAACACTGGAAATAATGGTACAGCTAGAAATAACATCCTTCCTGCAGAATATTGCTGAGTAGCAGGGGTTTCTGTGCAATTTTATCTGACCTTTAGTTAAAAACCAGCTTTGCTCAGCAGCTGACTTTTGTTCATCCCTTGGGTGGCTGTTTAAAATGTGTCCTTCTGCACAAAGCCTTTTGTTTTTTCCCTGTATTATTCCACAGCTGATGCTCAGACACTGCACAGAAATGAGCATATTTGCTGTGGCTGTCGTACCTACTCCACTTTCATGGAACCTGTGAGACAGATTCATACCTATTCATATATACCCTGATCATGCAAATAGGGTACAGATGCCGTTCTGAATAAAATGCAAGCTTTCTAAATTTTCATGTTTAGCTTCAATCCTGATCTCTTACAAAGTGATCAAAAGAGTTATTTTGCTCAGGTGGTGTTTATTTTACAAAGCTGAATGAAAGTAAGAGACAGAGAAATCTAGATAAGTCCGTTATCAAATTGGAATATAATTCTGTAATTGTTGCTAATTCAGTGTGCCCTGGCACGCAGAAGAAAACTTTTACAATATCCCAAGTAGTGAGTACTGGCTTACAGTACTTAAAATTATATTTTAAGCCTCATAATACAGATTCCTTAAACAATTATCAAACTGGTTTATTAAAAGGGTGCAGTTTTTTGAGTGTAAAATTCTGATGAAAATATTTTTATTCATGTAAGTTTAAACTGAACACAAACACATACAGCCTTAGCTTCTTGCACTTGCTACACAATCACTCAGGTATTGTAAAAGTGCTTACAGCTAAGGATGTCTTTCACAGAGGATAGGGTTCTTCCTTCTCTCCATTAATCTTACCTATTTTCCATCATTCCATCCTGTCTTTCCTTTTATCCCCTGTCTTTCACAGGGGATAGGGTCCTTCCTTCTCTCCATTAATCTTACCTATTTTCCATCATTCTTGTGCATTACAGAAATACTTCATGATGTTTTAACTTTATTCCTAACCCATAGGCACATTCCCCAAATGAAAAAGCCCCAGTCCTGCTGAAATCAGTGACAAAACTTTCATCACCTTCAGTGCAAACAGGATCTGCCCTGCTCCCCGGTCCCTCTCTTGGCTTCATGTGATGTGTATAATAGTGTGGATGATATTTGCAGAGACATAAATATTGTCAGAACACCCACCAGTGCCAGGGGGGATGGTGTTTCACAGGTCCCAGACCTCACTCATACAAAAGATTACTTCATTTGCTGAACATGATTTAAGGAAACACGTAAGCTAAATTTCTGCTAGAGATTCACGTGGACAGGAAATTACGTTAAAAATGTAACCCTTCATTCCTAAATCGAAGAAAACAACCCACAGCATAAGAAACACTGACTAATTGTTTAGTGCTGCTTCAATCTGTAATTCACTGCTTTCTTTCAGGCCATATAATAACAGCAGATTTTAGTCTGCTTTCCCCTTGGAGCACACTGCTTGACAGAGCTGACCATGAGGTTTCCCTCAGCCTCTGGAAGTTAGAACTTGGCACTCATCCCCCATGTGTTTTCTTCTGAGTCCAGTCTTTAACTGCCTGCCAAACAAGTATCTGGCTTTTGGTGCAGACAGAATTCACAACCTGCCTCACTCATTGTCCTTTCACCTGTTTCAGGAATGAACCTCAGGAATACACCATAATCTACTGAGTCTTGTTTTTCTGTCTTCCTGGCATTCAGGTCAACTGTCCATGCCAGCACTTTTAACTTGAGGTCATTTGGTTACTTCCTTCTTGTTTGGCCAACTCAATTTCATGTTTTATTTTGTATTTTGATTTCAAAGAATTCTTTCACCTAATAATTCTCTATTTTTGCTCACCTTCTTTCTCCAGCAGTCAGCATAACATTTGCTGTGAAAGCCTTTTCTTAGTTTTTAGAACATTGTACTGAACTGTATCTTAAAAAATATCTGCCATACACTTCTGACTACCCTACCTCTTGAGGGTTTTTAGCTTTCTGTGAGGACAGCATGAAATATCTCAGCAGTAGAACTGATTTGGCAGCAGTTCACACTTAAGTACTTCCCAGAGCTTGCAGCTTAAGTGAAGCATTTGGTATGTTATTGAGGTTGAGTATTGTGATTCTCAAGGTCTTTTTGTTATGCAATAAAACCTTTAAGCCTTTGAGCCACAATATTTTATACATGGTTTAAAAAGTATTTCATTAACTTAGCTGTTTTCAAATCATGGCTGGTATTACACATGAGCTCAGACATTGTACAACGGGAAACAAAAATAAGAGCAGGGATAAACCTGGAATGTGCTCTCACCTATCCAGAGTTTGCTTTAGACAGAGAAAATATTTCATATGGTGTTCTCCTTTTCATATTTAACTGCACAGTCTTCCTTCACCTAATTTTTACTTGTTACATGAAAGATATTGTAAAATTTGTATGACAAGAAATATCCACTGGTCCCAGATTTACCTTTGCCAAATTTTGTTTTGTTTTGTTTATTTTGGTTTTGGTTTGGTTTTGTTTTCAATTCAATGTTTGGAAAATCAAGGTTTGTTTATTCCAGCCAAATAACTTCTGCTCTTCTGTATTTCAAAATAAGCACACCAGCTGATACATTAGTGAGTTTGTGTCAAAATCTGTGATACAAACATATAGGCCGTGTGTGGGCTGGCCCAAAGAAAGCAGAACAAAGAATGGGAAGCCTCAGGATCTTTAGACTATAATATGAAGGTTTGTGGATTGGGTTGATATTAGTGTTCCTTTTATAAATAAAAGACATGATATGATAATTAGCAGATGTCCTCCTGTGTTTGCTGAGGGCCCAGAGTGTTCCTGATGACATCCAATTAATGTCAGTGTTAATCACCAAGTGTTTTGAGTTCCTGAATATTGTATGTATAAATGCTGATCATATTTGAAGCCACTGATTCCTTGGTGTTTGCATTTAGTCTTTCTCTGCTCATGGCTTTGGACCTTCAAAATTAAAACGTGTTACATAATGGAGATTTACAATTTCATTTTTTTAATGTCATAGCCTCCTCCCTAAGTTTCATGGACACATGCAGTTTTGAACTTGAAAATATATGTGGCATGATTCAAAGTTCAGATGATAACAGCGACTGGCAACGTTTATCTCAGGTTCCTGCTGGGCCAAATACTGATCACACCAATATGGGAGAATGCAGAGGTACGAGAAAAAAATATCTTCTCTTTCTGGGAGGTGTTTTCTGCAGAGGCATCAGGGGTTCCTTCAAGCTTGGCCTTGTTATCTGTTTATTTTTTGACAAACTACAGTTTATTTTTTAACTAAGCAGCATAAATCTACATCCCTAGGGACATCATATGATATGTTGATTTTCTGCTTATTTCAGAGGATTGAATGGCCTAATCTCTTTTGATCAGTTTTTTGGTCTTAGTGTCACATCCTGTCATGAGGGTTATATAAAGCATTGGACCTGTGATACAGGCACACTAAATAGATTGCTGCTTTTCAGAATAATTGCTCAATAAGTCCTTGGACAGGAGTAGGATTTATGTGTATTATCAGGCCTGAGGTGAAAAATTAATTGACAATCTAGCTAGATGTATCTCAACCTGTCAGAACAGTCCAAGAGTTCAGGAGTTTAAACCAGTCCTCCAGGGTGTCAACTGTGAGTTACTGGCACTGGGGAAAGAGTAAAAACCCATGGTTTGGGTACAATTTGCTAGAGATCATGAAATGAGGACAAAAGCTGCAAAGAGAATAGTTCTACCTTCTGAAAAGGTGAACAGGTAACAGTCCTCAGTCAGAGATTTGTACAGGATCTAGCTAACCCTGACCTGGCTGTATCTTCTACAGTAATTGCAATACAGCATTAAGAAACCCGGTACACCAGGAAAACTCTGTTTTCTCTCCCCTCCACTGCTCATTTCTCATTGACTTTTGGCAGATTCTGGCTACTTCATGCATTTTGACACCAGTGCTGGAGGAGAAGGAAGCACAGCTGTCCTCGAGAGCCGAATTCTGTATCCCAAAAGAGGTTTTCAGTGCTTACAATTCTATTTATATAACAGTGGTAATGAGAGTGACCAGCTGAATGTCTGGGTCAGGGAGTACACGTCAGCCAATCCAAATGGCACTCTGAGATTCATCAAAGAGATAAAAGGTATGGAATAAGTTCCATTTTGTTTTAATCTATCCTCAGTATTTTTCAAAGTACTGGGGAAAATTATTATAGCATAGTCACTCATTTCCTAGTGCTGTTCTTTGGCTTTTTCTCTATCTATGTAATTGATTCATTGCTGCTGAAATTATACCTGATGGATCCTCAGTCAGCTGCTTTCCTATAATATAATAAATTACCACAAATTTCAAGCTCTTGTATTATCAAGATAGTTTTCTTGTCAAACTAGCTAAAATTCCATGAGCAATCATTTTAACTGTTCTAGAATTGCTGGTATCAATAGCAGCTGATGAAGTTGGAATATTAGAGTAAATTATAATTAATAAGAAAGTATAATAAAGGGATGGAAAGCATAAGTGCCCTGGAATAGCTAATATATAAGTTTAAAAAAGAGAAATAAAATTTAAATTACTTAACTGAAATATATGAGCAACAGATCGTGATTTGAGTTGTAGTTTGAAGAAGATTAAATTCTTGTGGTTTTAGGAGCCTATGGCCTACAGAATGACCAGCTGAGGTCAGCTAATGGACAAGAGCTCTTTAAGCTAGAATTGCCAAAGTCACCTTATGATTAAATTACTTTCTCAAATACTTAACTATTATGTGGTCTCCATTTCTGCTACACCAAGTTCAGAAGGATCCGAGCAAGTTCTTTTACTGAATAGGTATAATTTCTGTCACTTTTTGTCGCTTTAGGCTCAGCTGCTGCCAGTGCCTGTTTTTTTCCCCACTCTTTTCTTCACCTCTATGGTTTCACCCTCTGTGCCCTCTGAGCTAACAGGCATCCTTAACCTAAGAGTTGCTAAGGCAGGTGTAGACTTCACATCAGTCTGAGCCCTCCAAACTCTTTCAAGCCCTACTTTGATGCCAAGATTAATTTCTCCAGACTTCAGCCTTCCTCACAAATACTCTTTTGTGTCTATTAGTCCCCATCTCCCATTCCTGCTTTCTCAAGTCCATATTTTCCTTTGAAGTCTCTGATGTAAGAAGCGTGTCCAAAGAGGCACCCTATTTTGACAATCTGTGGCAAAACTTTTAGGAATGGTTCAAGACCACTTTTTCCCCAAGCTGTTTCACTTCTCTCAAGTGAGAAGTTACCCTCACCAATGTAGTCAATAACCTGGAAGTAACAGTGACACTGCAGCCCCTTCCATCCATGTCTGACACCCTGGCTGAGCTGCTCATGGGTTTGCACTGAACTATGATGTTTGAGAGGCTTAGGGACAATCCCTGAACCCTTCCCACTGGTTTGTGGCAACTGGGGATTTTTGAACTGCACATATTACATGTAAAAATCCTTTAGCTTATGCAGAGGACAATTTCATGGAAAACAGTGAGATGCTTTTCTTCTTGTTTCTTGGTTAATTTTTTCCCCCCTAATTATAACAGTAATGAAAAATGTCAAGAAATTAAGACATATTTGAGATCCATTGTGTTGTGTTTCGGGTTGTTAGGAGAGTGATGCATGAATTCTGTACCTGGGATTGGCATTGCTTGTTCGAGAAATGCAGCTGGTCTTCTGTGCAGAAGAACTAAAACCAGGCCACAAAAGAAACTGATTTGGTGCACATGCTTTTAAAAAAGGGTGTTCTACTTTCATTGGCCTCACAAGCCCCCTGTACAGAGGTCTTTGCTTTTGTGTACACTGCTCTTGGAGTCAAGTGGAATTTGCTAGCGCAGGCACTTTTGGATGTGGCATCAAACTTGCAGCAAGGTTCTATTGCATGAAGTAGGTTTTGCAAATGACTGGCTTTAACTTGACCTTAGTACCATTAATCATGTGATGGGTGAATAGTGCTTCTGCATTGGCAAGCTTCCAAGAAGCCATTTAGAAATGCAAAAACAAATGAATGAACTAATCTTGTAGTTCTAAGTTCCCAGAGTCCTCTGAAGCATTTTTTTGTTGAGGCATGTTGTTGTTCAGTTATTTGAATATAACTTGTTCTGAATTTTTTCTTTTTAACAATACAGGTGAGACTCTTCGCACAGATTTAATAATCACAACTCCTGGATTAATTTAATAGAATTTTATTTAAAAATGTAAAAGAAAAAGCAGTTTTATAACCCATCAACAAGTGCTATTATGCATATTAATTATGTTAAAATATTGTACTGAGCAAGTATGATCTTGAACTGAAAAGTAACATCTACAGAAGAAATATTCCATCACATCAGTGCCAGTGGAATTGAAAAATTCTTACACAGTATTGGTATACGGTCCACAGACCTGTGCAGTGTTTGACTGTACTGCTGACTGAGAAATCTCTACCCTTATTTTTCAGGTTCACCTGAGACCTACTGGCAGCTCCATCATGTTTCTTTGAATGTCACCAGTAAATTCCGGGTTATGTTTCAAGGCGTGAGAGGAAGTGGCTTATCAAATGGAGGCCTCTCTATTGATGACATCAACTTGTCAGAAACTCAGTGTCCCCACCATGTCTGGCATATCAGAAATTTCACACATCTCCTCAACACAAGTCCACCAGGGAAAGATGGGATAATATACAGCCCACCTTTTTACTCTAGTAAAGGATATGCTTTTCAGGTCAGCTTGTATGTAAATGGTACCACTGATAACCCATTTAATTTAGGAATATACTTGTCCTTGATTTCTGGAGCAAATGATGATCAGTTGGAATGGCCCTGTCCATGGCAACAAGGGACCATGATCCTGCTTGACCAACATCCTGACATTCGTCAGCGGATGTCAAACCAAAGAAGTGTAACAACAGACCCTCAGAAGATTTCAGGTTAGTTAAAATCAAACATGTAAAACACAACCAAAAGACAAGGGATGGCATCTCCTCTTTGTGTAAATTAATGCATATTTTTTAGCTTCAGGAATGTTTCATATGTTTGCAGCAACAATAATATTGATCCACGAACAAGAAAAAATTTAAACCTACAAGCAATTTAAGCTGGGACTCAGGATTTCAAAGTTGCATTTGCATAAGGTGGATCATCTATTCCTAAGATTTCTTTCATATGCTTCGTGAGGATACATATATTTCTGTTTTAATGAGAATGGAAGTTTTCCAGAAGTCATGAAAAGAAAAATACTGATTAACAATACAGGCAGTTTATAGCAGATAAAAGTGAAGCAACTATCAAACAAATCCCAGCCCTCCTTGTCAAAGGTACAGTGATGTCAGCAAAAGCCTACAGATGGACAAAGTACTGATTCTTATTATCTAATCTGTACTTGTTCAAGGTGTGAGAAGATAAGGGCTGTTGTCCACAATAACTTGGAAATGTTGAGGTAAAAAGTAACTCTGAGAAATTATAGGAATCTCTACAGAGAGAGATATGAAAGAAAACACCCACGTTCAGCATTGGATAAAGTTTGGATTTAAGCCATAATGAATTTTTTCTTTTTGCCAAAAGAAGTAATCTCTGCCACTGAATTATTTTTCTGGACTTTCAAGGAAGGAAGGAAGGAAGGAACAAAGGAAGACAGGCACAAAACCATCCAATTCACATTATTATTTTAAAACCAGTATGTTTTACATTGCATTTTCTGTGACATTGGCTCTACATGAAAACAAAGTGGGTAATCAAGAAAGCCTTAATGTCCTCTCTGTAAATGAAAGACACAGCACACCATGTCCTCCATAGATGTTTGAAAAAGCACATTTTCCTTGTGCTTTCTGCTGTTATAGCCACAGTGCCCTTTCCCTTCTCCGACCCTGTGGACGTGCAGTCTGTTTGCTCTCTGCTCCTTCTCCCTTGTTTATTCATATATATGCAAATAGCCCACAATTTGCAAGGGAAGCCTTGTAACACACACTTTTTATCTAACCAGAGAGGTGTTGGAACAGGCAGATCTTTCTCCCTCTGTCAGATTCTTTCATGGACAATCAGGCTCAGCTTTGAGCTTTAGAACAGGGTTTGATGGAGCAGGCATCAGTGATCTGTGACCATTTAGGTTGCTCAAATATCTTGTGCCCCACATCTACTGCAGGAGTTGCTGTCTTTTGAGAAGCACTGCATTAACTCATGTTATAGGTGATTTATTTAATACTTATCTTCTTGATTGCCTCACTTTAACGAACTAAAAAGAAAATACAACAGATTTTCAACTAGCTCTCCAATAACATCACCTCCAGCAGGTTCTTTTCTCAGTACCTCAGGCTAAACCAAATCATTGAAGATCTCCATTGTCTTGTGCCACTCATCAGTGGGGAATCCCAGGCAATTGAGGTTTGAGACAAAAATCCAGAGCAGTCTGACATCCACATTCTTTTTATCTTTTTTTTTCCCCAGAATCCTCATCAAACTATATTTGGGATAGACCAGATAAAGTGGGATCAGAAGCAACTTTTCCCAATGGAACTAAATACATGAGAGGTCCAGGAGTTGGAACAAGTACATTTTTAACTCATGGGAGACTTAGAAGCCGCAACTTTATCAAAGAAGATGGTGTTTATATTCTTTTAACAATGGAAGGTATGTAAATATAGCTGATACTCTTTACAATGCAGCAAAGTGTCAGATACCGAGTCACTAGTGCTGTAGTTATAAATACACATGATGTACTTTGCTCTTGAGCAGTATTTGAATTATGCCTGTGTCTAAAGTCAAATCGTATGTTTGAATAAATTTGTGAACAGATACATACACAGTGTAATTCCTTTATCTCATGTGAAGGTGAATAAAACAATGCTAATCCTATGCAAATTATTTTGAATAGATTAATTTGAATAAAACTACCTGTTTCTGAAAAAAATTCTAGAGGACATTTCCAAAGTACATCATACTCTTGAAAGGCAGAAGGGTGTTTATCCATTATACCTTTGGACATGCTTACTGCTCTTTATTATTAGAAATTATCATTAGAATAAGAAGAAAAATAATGTGGAGCAAAGACCTTATTGCCTGTGGGTTCACCATGCAGATATATCACATCTTCTGTCAACTCAGCCGAGCTCTCCACCCACTGTTGTTACGACTACAAGTACCAGCACCACCAGACCTGGCCCTAGTCCTACCACCACCACCAAGCCCCCCAGTGGCACCAAGACCACCACCACTCCATCCACCACCACAATGGGCAGCACCACCCAGCCCGGAGATCCAGCGGTTCCGGCTTTCTGCCCAGACAACCCCTGTGAAAACGATGGTGTCTGTGTCATGGTAAACAGAACACCCGCGTGCAGGTAACTGCCTTTGTTCACTCTCAAATGCAGTTTTAGGATGAGTAATGAGAGTTTCTAACAAAGTAAATCTTTGCTCCCAGTGAAAGGAAAGACAGACTGTAGCTGATTAAGGCAAGTATTTGCAACTGCTCCTGTGAGATTGAACTTATGGCCAATTTGGGCAACAAAGCTCCTAACCTCAGCATTTGATCATTTTGAAGTAATCTGCTTGACTTTCCTGTAAATTATATTTTAAATGTGTTTATTATTTTCAGTAATGTATTACTCCAAGTCTTTAGAATTCCCTACAGCAAAATGTAGAAGAGTTGAATAAACGTAATTGAAAGAAAAGAGCATTTATATAATTAGAGTAGATTTGCAATACTTATCATGTAGGAAGCAGTGTAGACATTATTTTAAAATTTGATTCAGAAATATTGTACAGTGCAAATTATGACCATGAGTTACCAAAGTGTAGTCGTTTGCCTTTGAAACCAGCAGTGAAATCTGAGGAATAAAAGATTGTTTGCCCTGCAAGAAGATTAATATCAACTTTTATTTAATTCTCTGTGGATACATTTACGTAACCTACCTGCCTGATTAGCATTGTTCCAACTCTCAAACAAGATCTGAGGCTGAAGACAGTAACCTTAGATGCTGTTCCAGGGCAGGTAGACTGGGGAAGTGCTGTGAGGAAAACACAAAGGCCAAGAGCCACAGGAGTCAGGATGACTCATTAAGTGTTATATATCTCCATTTAGAAACATTTAAAAAAATAATTCTTGTGCAACTCATCAGAAGCAGGTCACAAATATGAGCAAATGTCAGGAAGTGGTTCCAAGAAGACAAAAATAAAAAATATGCTCAATGTTATGCCTCATTTCAAAATTATGGAGAGAGAACATTTATTTTCTGACATCTCTGGACTCTGAAGATTTAGTGCCTTTGTAACCTACTTTCTGTCCTATAGAAATGTGTGACCAGCAGTCAGTTTCCACCCCAATTTTCTGTCGGGAAATGGGGGGGAATGTGATACATCTGTTTAAGCTGAATCACCTGGAGTCCCCCCAGCAGGCAATATCTTTGCAGTGCACTGCAAACAGACTTGTTTTCAGAGCTGAGGTAATCCTGTATAAATGGCTTAGATGGGAGCTAGAAAATCAGTACACAAGGAATAACCAAGGTTAGAAAGATGGAGGTGGGTGTGCTGACTGTGCTGCTGGGTAAGGTGATGGAGTCAAAGCCTGGAGGTTGTTTTCAGTCCTAAAACTGGATGGCTGCTGGGCTGTGAATTTATTTTCTTACCTGCTTGTTGCAGGTGAGGGCAGAGGCATCTCTTACAAGTTCTTTAAATTTGAAAATTACAAAAAGAGAGAAGCTCCACAGATCAGTGGCAATCAAGCATTAAGAGGTCAAGAGGACCAGGAAGGCTTTTAGGATTTCTGGCAAAGGCTCTCCCTGAAGGCACAAACTGTGAAACATGAGGAAGCTGAAAGAAACACATTTTGGTGTGTAAGGACAGTAGGCCACTCGGGCCACTCATGACAACTTTAAAATAGAAGTCCATTTTAAGATAACTTCATTATGCTTTAGGATATAGAAATTGCATGAGAGATGCCATTTTTGTGAAGTAGACTTTTTCACACCTTTAATCTTTAGATGATAATACATGTTTGTTATTTTGCTTTCTAGATGTCCAGCAGGTGACAACTGGTGGTACATGGGAGAAAAGTGTGAAAGGAAAGGCACAACGCAAGAAAATACTGTAATAGCTGTTTCTTCAACCATAGCTGTGTTTGTTGTAATGCTTATTGTCACCATCACAACTGCAGTGTGCCTAAAAAAGAAATACAAACAAGGAAAGGAGAATAAGGAGAATGTGACTCTAGAAGAAGTAAGTACCTTGCCTCTTTCAACAAATATACAGACAAATGCACACATATCTATATTCACTAAAAAGCAAACAATCAAATTAAGTAAGAGGTAAATGGGAAGATGTCACCTTTTACAAGCCTAAAGACTACAGGTTAAGAATTAAAGAGCTCCTTTAAGTGACACTGATTTATCAAACACAAAACCCCCACTTAATTCAAAACCTGTTCTCACCTTCCACCCCCTTCCACTCTGCCCCAATGACAGCCTACATTGAGTAGGATAGTGTGAACAAAGGGGCTCATTTTTAAATTAAACCATATTTTAAATATGGTTTAATAATAATAAACCATAATTAAACCACATTTTCTGCTCAGTAAACTTGTATTTCATTTATTACTCTCTATTCTACTAAAGATCTCCCCTTAAAATACCTGGATATGGTGTTAAAAAATGCATCCCACGATGTCAAAACAAAAGCAAATCTAAAAAATAATTTTCCACATTCAAAGGCCATTTTTTATGCAAGGCATGAAGTAGCTGTGGACATATTAACTTAAGGAAAGGTTAAGAAGACAGCAGGTTAAAACTGTCTAGATGACGGGATCAGAAATGCCATGTACTGGATAGAAGCAGCATTTGGGCATTTTTTCACAGGAAATTTCATGCAGTCTGAGACACATGGACTCTTGCTTTAAGTGGAGGCTTGTCCTAGAAATAGCAAGAGTGACATAGTTTAGAGGGACTCACAGGGCACGGGAGAAATTTTGTAAATGAACTGAAGAGGAATGTCCTTCCAAGAAGCAGAGTTCCATTTAAAATTTTGTCCTGTACTCTTTGTGTGATACCCCATTGAGTTGCAGTACCTCTGTGCACTGTCAGATACTTGATGCTGCTACTTTATGACCATCCAATAAATAGTTTTGGTTTCTTTGCAAGTAATGCTCTTACATTATACACGTACTTCCCTTCTCTATGCACTTTTAAGATGTGGGTTTGGTTTTCTTCCCTCACTTAGACTAAAACATCCTTCTGAAGATAATGCAAACAAGCATCAAAGACACGAGATGAACATCACTGCAAAACCACAACTACGTCATCATTCTTTCTGTTCCTTTTATCTCAACCATCATGATAAAAGTTTGTAAAGTCTGGAAAATAATTCATCATCTGGATAAAACACTGTGCTAAAGCCAGTGGAGTGTCTGACACTGCTGTGTGTAGTCATTCAATAGAGAAAATGGAAATATCTTGTGTGACATGGCTGCCTTGTCCTTCAAGTCTACCTAAACATGAAAAAAGCATGAAAACAGCATCCTGAATTTCAGTCAACACAGGAAAGTATAAATTTGCTGTATAATCATTGTACAGCTGTCTATAATAAAGGGGAGCTGGACCCTGTTTGCACAGGGTACCCAGCAGTTCTCAGTCCTGCTGCAGCTGTCAGTCAGTAGTGTGAGAATTTGTGAAGTGTGGGAACGTCTGGTTCATTTGTTATTTGGTTCTGATCTACTCACTATAAAAGAAATAACAAGTAATGAGGAAAGTAATAAATGAATCTCACAGACACACATTAATGAGGAAGTCACAGCAGAGATAATAATGAGGATCCAGAATGCTTCAGCCACTGATTGATGGTCCATTAGAGGAACTACTCAGGCAGAACCCTCAAGAATGTCAACCTGAATAATTATTAACTGATAGGAAGGGGGAAATATGATTACCATGAGTGTTGTGGAAAAGTTGAGATTGCTTGAGATACAGACTACCAGAAAAGGCTTGTAGATTTATGTAAAAACGTCTGGGGTGTTTAGGGGAAGAATCAAAAAATCCAAAGAAAAGTGGGGGAAAATGGGGCCAGAAACTGGAGAGACCTGTCTGCAAAAGAGAGCTGGATGCCAATGGCCAGAGGAGACCACAGGTCTTAGGGCTTATGGATCTAGGTACTAGCACATGGAGGGACTTGCATGGAAAGGTCTGTGTGCCAGGAACTAGAGGGAAGGTGGGCCACTGAGCTTGTAGATTTGAAGACTAGCAACTGGAGGGACTGGTATGTGTGTTTTGTATATGTCTTGAAAGGTCCAGGTGCCAGCAGCAGCTGGAGGGATCAGGTTGTGTGTTGGTGTGTAAGAGGTTAAAGTGCTGGCAGCTGGAGAAATCTGTGTGTTAATATTTCTTCAGTGAATTTAATCCTCTGTGTGTATGTGTGTGTGTGTGTGCATAATACACTAGCGAACTTCAAGCTGGACAAGCAGGTGGGTTGGAGGAAACATTTCCACATCTGGAGGACTCAATCATCACACTGCCCTACCTGGCAAGCAGAAAGTAACTTGCATACCACTGCCAGAACTTCCAAGCATGGATATTTAACAGGTTTAGAGGCCATGCTAACATTTAAAGGGACTGTGCATGTTTCAGTGTGTTTCTGGATGTGGAGAATGAGGGCACACATTTTTTCACTGGAGAATCTGAATTCTGATTTCCTGGAGATGAGGAAGAGGACAGGGCTGTGTGCCCTTCTCTGTGTTTGGGTAGCATTACAGAGAGGTTGTGCAGCCCATGCTGCTCTGTGTGTGTGCAGCAGGCTGAGCCACCAGCCACTTCAGGGACCCCTGTGTGTGTGTCAGTGTGTCTAGAACACAACCTTGCTGCCAGCCAGACCTGGGGGCAGCAGCCAAATCCTTAGGACTGGGATGCAGAGATCACCTGGGACCATTCCTGGCTGGGCATGTTGGCTGGGGAGCTGGATCCTGGATCTGGAATATTTAGTGGCTTCCTTAACACCCCTGACAAACAGAGCTACGATTCAGTGGGATTTGGAGAAATAAGTAAGCATGGAAATAAAAGGGCCAGAGGAAGCAAAACATCCCTCCCTAAGGACACTTCGCAGAGGGAGATGGCAGCCACCATGGGCACAAATCATCACATTTGTGGTGTTTTGCAGGGGGGCTGTGAGAGACAGGAGTGCCTGTAATGGAAATGTCAGGTCACACCAGATGGTTGGTAGACTGGTATGTGAACGTGTTCACATTTAAAGGTCAGCAGCTACTTTGATTGCCTGGGATGGGTGTTGATGATTTTAACATTTGTCATGCAATTTACCCTAACTCTGGGCAAGAGCAGTTCAAATGCATGGAAATTTGATGAGGGAGCAAGTCTTCCTCTGAATGCTACTGCACAGCACAAAGCAACAAATGTGTATTCTTCTGTATCAACGCTATATATGTAGTCCTTCTCTGATTCATATTCTCTGAAATGTAGTTGTATTTAAAGCATTCATAGCTGGATTTATTAGCTTTTGTTGGAATCCAAAGATTCATGAAAACAGCCAGACAAAATTAACAAAGATTTGTCAGAGCTAACAAACATCCTGGATAGGAAAATACCCTACTATAGCTGTCTTAAAATAGCTTTCCTATTTCCACATGTCTTCATCAGCAGTTTTCATGCAAATAATCCCCCAAATGTGCCTTCAATTAAGATATGCACATAGATTTACATGGAGTTAAGAAGACACAAATGAGACTGTTCATAAATTCAACCCTGGTTACAATTCTTAACATTATAAACTGCAAGTATTTGATAATTTCAAATGTGAAGTACCAGATTTGTGACAGCAGGGGATCATTGATATTCTTGAAATCCAGATTACATGAGATACTTACCTGTACTTTTATCAGCTTAATACACAGAGCTGTATTACAATATAATTTCAATACATTGCACAATATACAAATTTTATAGGGTATATCCTGAAATGTTAAACTTTCATGGGAAAAAATCTTAAGCTTCTGCTTATTCATTTCAAACAGGAATCAGTGAAGAGCATTCAGTTTCAAAACTGAATCTCCCTGTCAGTGAGTGTGAACAACTCACTTCCGTAGAGCCAAAAAAGAGGCTTTTTAATGTCCTTAACTGACCCAAAAATACTCAAGAGGCGTATTTCTTTCCAATTGTACAACACGGAAAAATTACTCAGGAAATGCAGAATGAGATTCAATATTACAGTTTATTGTTTATCACAAAAATTATTTTACTAGCTCAAGTTCCTGAACAAATACATTTTTTCTTAAAAAGCTCTGGCACAAATGACTTAATGATCTCAGTTTTGGAGAGGTACATTTTACACATTTACAGATAAAATGGATACTTATCCCAGATCAGATACTGTGTTGGCTGGTCATAGAGCTATACATGGGCTTGCAGCCTGGTATTACTTTCTTTTTCTGGAGCAAATTTATTCACAGAAAGTTTTACTAAAAATCTTTACTGTAAAGGTCTCTCTGTAAAATCACTGAGATAACAATGTGGTGGTAAACACCAGCAGTGTTGAATCTGCACAAATCCATTTATGTCTCCTGTCCTCACACTGTAGTGATTCAGGTTGATTTGCAACAAGGATTTACTCTGCCCACATGCCTGCTCAGGCACATTCCACTCTCTACACACCAGGACTAGCGTGGAAACCCTATTACTGTGTTCCCACAATGTGCAAACGAAGGTTTGCAATCAAATCAAATCAAATCAAATCAAATCCTATGGACATTGACTCCTTGGGTTGCCTGCCCTGTTCCTGTTCCTCATTCAAGAGCATCTCTAGCGAAGACTCAGACCTAAGTGAATGTTTTCTTCTCTGCTCCTTCTTTTCTGGGCTCCAGATTTGCTGTACAGCTGGACCCAGCAGAGTATGTGCACATTGTATCCAGAACTGTGTGCATGACTCATTCCCCACTGCTGAGTCTATCAGGAGTCACAGCATGGGCTTAAAAATAAACTACCTCCAATATTCAACTCAGTGGCTCAGGTGTGGAAGAATAGAAAAAGAAACAGCCAAAATGTGGGTGATCATTCTAGTTACTTCTTGGTTTTTCTTCAAGAATCTCAGCACTTTTAATCCTGCTGCCTGCTATCTATGCTAAACAATATATGAAGGCTCCTGTTCCTGATACAGGCAAACCAACTCACTGCTATTTGCATCACACAGAGCAGCTCTGCTCAGTTTAGCTTTTGCACAAGTAGCAAGTTACTGAGTCATAATGTCTCAGTCTGGCTGGCACAGCATTGTCTAAATGCAAAAAATTATAATCCTCGACACCAGCCCTCCTATTTCAGCTGAGTGTGTCAGGTGTCTCGTGCCACCCACGCCAGGCAGACACTGTCCCAGGGTGCAGGGCAGGAGTCATGACTTGTCGTTGTCTTTAGGCGCAATTCAGAACAGAGAAGTGGCTTTTTTCCTTTTTATTTTCCCCACAAGTCTCTTTATCCACTGCTATTAGAGCTCAGGGTCTTTTCCTAGGACACAGATGCCATCAGTTTGACTCTGATAAATATGATTTTAGTTCTCCTTTCTTCTTGGAGTGCATTTTCAAGCTATCTTTGGGGCTGGTACTACAGACAGTTATGTCTCAAAAGGAGAAGATAACCAACAATTAAACTGCCTTTTCTGAAACAATTAGTGCTTTTCTAAAGTTACTGCTTGGAGACTTTTGTAATATTGATGCAGTGATGGCAAAATACTTGTATTTTGCTCTGTGTTATGAAATTATGAAGAAATATACGGTGATATCATTTCCCCATTTCTTTCAATGACATACATTCTAATTTATTGCAAAGGAAAACTCTAAAGTTGAGATTTAAGGATTTGTTTCATGCAATAAGATAATGAAATTTCGCAGCAGATATATTCCCTGTGATTGCTCTCCTTGTCTTCTCCCTCTTCTAAGCATCAACAGAAATAACTGGGAAAAAGCAATGACCACAATAACTCAAACTGATTACTACTTACACCAGATACACTCTAACTGGTATCATAAAGGCTGCAGGCAAGTTTACATTGGAGTATTTTTGCTCATAAATTCCTAAACTTGTACTGGAGATGAAAAGTTCCATGCTTGATCTATGCCTTTGGCTTCACCTACTGTGAAAACAAAATAGCACTAAAGAAGTTTAACTGGAATGTCAAGAACTTAAAAGAACAAAACCAAACCTCGTTGTTTCCCAAGGTTGCAATGCTTAATCCTACAATACATAAACATGGTCACTCTTCCAATGCAATACTCATGGGAAAAAAGACCTGTGTGCTCTTTATGAGATTTGAATCTTATCTCTAAACCATTTGATTTAATACTTTGACTAACTGCTTAATGATAGCCTTTCCACTTCACAGTTACTAATATGTAATGAGAACCAGCCACGTTCTGCTAGAGCTCTGTGTATGTGCACTTGCCCTTGATTTTTTATTTTAACTCCATCTGGATCTATGAAGTCTATGCTACAAAAAGCCAGACCAAAACTTCCCAGAGGCACATCTCCCTCTTCATCTCTACTTTCCCCCCACCCCCCCCCCATACTTCTCATTATGTTGTAAACACTTGGCTTTGCAGGCAGCTTTCACTCATGTAAATGATATTTGCTTGTTCAAAAGCAAATACATAAAAGTATCATTGCAACTCCAGTTTTGCTTGTTAAGAAAGCTATTAGTTTATTGAGTTTGGTAGCTATTAAGTTGCTTAATAAAATTTGTTTATTAACTGTGGAAGGAGTCCCTGTTGCTCCTTAGAAGAGTCAGGTTTCATTCTGGCAGCTACTGTTATGCTTTCATCACCAGAAAAGATTTGTCAGTGTAAGCTGGAGGTAAGGAGAGAAAAAGAAAATTAAAGGGTTCCCTTAACCAAAAGAAGAATGACCATACTTAAGCCTTAACAGTGTGATTGGGAGGAATGGGAAAAGAAAAGATGCTGGGATAACACAGTATGAATTTTCTTAAGGGAAAAAAGCTCTAAGGAAAAGAAAGAAACGGAAACTGAGATAGTGAATATCTGCTATGGGCCACTGCATGATAGTCTGTCTACAGGCTGTGTCTCCCAAGCAGATTCCTCCTACTCAGCTGCCCACCCGTTTGCTCTGCTTTTCACAGATTGCCAGCTCACAGCAAGATCAATTGCCACTACATGTGTCCTTTTTAAACTATTTCCATCAGCTTACAGAAATGCCCACATCTCTCAGAAGTGAGACCTCCAGCTGCCCAAATCCCAGGGCTGCAAAGCCTCTTTCGGCAGCTCTCTCCCTTGGAAAGGTCTGGGAAGCTGACAGACAGGGAGATGCAGAGCTGGCATAAGCATCACACAAAACAGACTTAGCCACTGGGATCTGGAAGACTGAGGAAAAACCTGAAAACATGACCCTTTCCATGGACAAAGCCAGTAGTAATACGTTGTTGTGCCAGCTCTGCTGTGTCCCTGTGGAGGGCCTGCATAAGCTGCAGCTGAGAGCAATAAATAAAAGTGGTTCTTACCTTGCAGGATTTGCTGGAGGAACCGGTGGAAACCGAATCTCAGTTTCACATAGACACTGAAGACTGATTTTGTTCTGCTCCCTTGGGAGGGAAGTCACCATCCCACATCCAGTACCCCTTGCCAGGAAGCCAGGCTGGCCTTTCCCAGCAGTCTGCCCTACACTGGCTTCCCTGGCCAAGTCCCCACAAGGTCACATGGTGAGAGCGACTGCAAATCAATTTAATTAACATCAAACCTCCCCACTGGCAACAGCCTGTCCATGGAAGATCTGATGAGCTCTGTTGGGCAACCACCTTTCTCCCACGAGTGTATCTTGAGATTTGGAAGAAACTTGAGTTTCTGAGAAACACAGATAGCCACAGATGCATTCATTTTGAGTCCAGTCACAGCAGCCTCTAAGACATTTTTGAAGTGAAATGTGAGGAAAGAAGAAAAGGAGGTTTATTTACTTTTTTTCCCCTGGGGGTTCAAATGAGAAAGCCACTCCAACCTTTGTGCTAAGAAAGTAATAAAAATGCTTTTCTTTACTCCATAATAATACCTGGGTGCCTAAATTCAATTGTGCTTCTTGTTTTCCTAAAAGCAAGCCATCTGGGCTTCCACTTCCCTTGGTTTATGCCCATACTGCACAAACCACTTTGCAGGTGTGTCAGATTGCTCTCAGATTGGCTGTGGTCAGGCTCACTGGTGTATTTGCTTTCTCACTTATTTCCCACAGCACCTCAATGATCTGGAGGACTAGGGTAGGCTGGGTTAAAATTATATTTGTTCTTTTCCATTCCACAAATATTCTTTAACTATAAAACACTTTCCTACTTCTTATTAGGTGTCATCAAAACCATTCTGAGGCTTTGTTACTCAAGCCCTCATGGGCTGGGAAGCAGGAGCTCAGGTACAGTGGGTGCTGACTGACTTTCACATGGGGTGCACAGTGTGCAGCCCCTTGCACCACAAGAGGGTTTTAAAGCTCAGAAGATGGAAAGTTTGATATCTTTGATACACAAGGCTGAGCATCAGTTTTTTAATCAGCAGTTACAGCTGCTGTCAACTGCCTTCCTGGCAACCCCCTGCTGATGGTGGAAGTGGTTTAGGGAATGTTTCACAATACAAAGATCACCTCTTAAAGGGGAAAGCAGAGCACTTTCCCATTTTCCAGCCTTTTGCACACTGATTTTAGAGCAATGGGAAAAAACAAATAACCTAATAAGCAGTAGAGAAATCCTGACCTTTCTTTGCTACCATTTTATTCAGCATAGATGCAAATGCTTAAACGGTGCTGAATAACTGGTGCCATATCTGTCAGTACACGACTCCCCTTAGTTTATTAAACAGGAGTGCAGGAAACCCTCCTTTGCCACCACTTTGTCCTTTGTCACAAGAGGTGCTGAAAACATTTGAAATTTCAGTAGCTGCTGGTGAAGTAAAAATATTTTTTTGGACATTTCTCTCAAAGGTCACTGTGTAAGACATAGCAGAGCACTCCCAAGGGTCTGGATCATCTCGGATGGAGCCACACATTAGCAGGATTACCCTTGCCAAAGATCTTTTCCCATCTGTAAAAGGGCTTATTTGTCAATAAACCTCAGACTTCAGTGATATCTAAGAGCACAGCAACTCCATACAAATACACAAAAAAAACTTTCATGGGAGGGAAAAGTGGATCCCAGCAGCCAGAGTCCTGACTCCTCTCCATGGATGTGCGAAAGAAAGGGCAGGAGGAGCATTGTGGTTACCTCCTTCAGATCCAGGGACTGCAGGATGCAGGTCCAGGCCTCTGAACTGGATGTTAGGGATAGTCAATAAATATTTACTTTTGATGTTGGGCTAATTGCCCCAGTACACCACAGTCTTGATACTGCCAATCTCTGGTAGGAATGAACTTGAATGAGATGAATGCTCAAGCACTTACAAAGTAGTTTCACAATTAATTACCCAAATACTTCTGAATGGGAAATCAGTTTCCTCATTTACTGGAAAGAGATAATCAGTACTATTAGGAGGCTCAAGTAAGGGCACAGAATAAACTCCTGTCAAATCAGATTGAGAAAAGGCAACCCACCATCACCTGTCTGCTGGTCTGACATTTTGCTGCCCCAGTGGTGTTGTTTAGTCCAGCAGTCACAACCAGGGAAATGCCACTTGGGGGAGCAAACCTGGGATCTGAGTCAGTTCTGCTCTGCCATGGCCACAAACATTGCGGCCACAAACATTTCCTCCTGGCCCCCAAAATCCCACAGTTGTTAGATGACAGACCTCAATAGCTGGATGAAGGTGGTGGCACCAGAAGTACCAGAAGTCCCTCATAATGGGTCAGGGGATGCTAACCCTGATCTTGCTAAATCCAAGGAAGTATGGGGCTGTGGTGTCAAAAGATGCAGCTTTCCAGGCACCTGAATGACATTTACAGCCAACTTTTATGTGCTACCACCTGAGCTTCACAGTAAGTACTTTTTATTCAGTGTTTTCTTAGCTCCTTCACTGAGAAAAGAGGAAGATTTCTTTGACAGTGTTCCAGGTATGTTGAGAAGTGTCAAAGCATTTCCTGTTTTCAAGTAATGAAGATCAAAACTTACCAAGTTTAAAATATTCACTTAAGCCTTGTGAATACCTTGAAACATCTTTACTACATATTTATTCCTCCTTTTATTTCATTCGTTATTCAAAAACACAGCTTCCATATAAATGTCATAAATGTCCCATCTGCTTCAGCTTAACAGGAGAAAATTGTGAGCAAATCAAATCAACATTTTTCATAATTCCATGTACAGGAGCCTGCCACGCTTCACCATGATTTCCAGAAGCATAGGTCCAGGCAATGGGAAGAAGACAAAGCATTGGGGAAACGTGTTCAAGCCTTAAAGAAGTTCCCAAAGTTGAAAACTTCTGATTACAGAATTTTAATTTGCTTTTTTTCCCCCCAGCATTTCCTCTCTAGAATGCTGCTGAGTCCTTGCAAACTTGGAAATCTTGCAACACTAATTACCTTCTAAACTGCTTAATTACTTGTAAGATTATACCAACAGTATTGGTGTGTATTGCGATTGCAATTTTCATTTCAGTTGCAAACTGGAAGGAAAAGAAACAGAAGCTGGCATTTCTAAGGTCAAAACTGTTAAAAATATATAAAATAACTAAATATGTTTTCTTAAGGAAAAGTTTGTATTACTACAATATTATTGCATACCTAACACTCCTCTAGACAATAGTACAACACAGGTGGGTACTAAAGACATCCTTAGAAATTCTACTGTTTCAGTAAATGAGATAGAAATGCTTAAAATGTACTTTCCTTTAATTAGAGTTCTTTCTTCAGAATCCTCCCAGAATAAATGTTAAAAAAAAATTAACTTAAGCTTTCATTCCATATTTCAAAGAAGCTTGCCTATATCCCACCTAGCTTTGCATCTCATTAAGGGACCAGTTTCTGGCTTTATTAAAGCTTTAATAGGCAGTCCTTTGGATTGCAATGTGCAGCAGATCCATCAGCATGTCATTGTGAGCCATTAGACACCTGCTTTGAACTTCCATGGCTCCACGTGTGCCACATTTGGGTACCCAGCCAGGCAATGCAGGTGCTGAGCAAGTGTTTTGGACAAGTGGTGACTGGCTAACAGATCCCACCTGTGCTGGCACGGTTAAAATGCCACAGCAGGGTCCTGTGGAGGAAGATTTTCAGGTTGTCCTCTTGTAGAAAGAAACTATACACTCAAAAGATTTGACAAAGATTATTGTTTTAGGCTATTCTATTTTTTAAAGCAAGTTATCAAATATTTTATTGAAACTCTGCAGAGAAACAAAGAGCTTGATTTATGTAAGGAAGCTGACATCTCTGCCAGGAGCTGTTCTGGAGCAGGTTAGAGTCTGCAGCTAATGTAACTTAATTATGGGTACTGAAAACAAAGCATTTAGGAATGAAGTCACAACTGAACAGCTACCGTGACTACCAGTGACAGAAGTAGAATAGTTCCATCAACTTTGGAGATAAAGCGAAGCCCATTCGTGAAATCAGTGGGTGTCTCGCCCCAATGAGCAGCGCAGGATTAGACTCGATTGCGCATCATGCCAGCACTAGTTACAAACATAGAACAGATGTCAAGTAAATAGGGAAGTGTGGGACAAAACAGAAATAATTGTAAAAATGTGCCCAAGGATAAAATAAATTGATCCTAAGACACTAACAAACATTCTTGTATAAGGCAAAATGAGTCTTCGTACTGGGTTGGCTTTTATTTTCTTGCTAATATTGCATAACAGAACTACACTGGCATGATGAGGAGGGGGGATAATAAAATAACTTATCAATGCACTATTAACTCTACACGCTCTTACCTAATAACAAGATATTGATGTCTCCTTTAATGCATGCCCCATTGTTGAAAACATTCTCATTACCCTGCAGTAGCATACAAAAAATGGCTTTTTTAATATACTCATGGCCATGAACGTTTGGTGCTAAAGGCTTGCTTAAATGGTCAAAGATACCCTATTTAAGAAACAGCAAACACTTACATTGCACATTACCAACATTAAATGCAATCTCATTATCCATTAGCCAGTATTAGTGCAATTTATATCTCACTTTGGTTTGAGTTTTGCAGAATTTCTTGATCTTTGCCACATCATCAGTTGAGAATATGGGTGCTATTTCTTTGCTCATCAGTTTTATATTATTAGGAAGCATTATTGACCTGGCTGTTTTCCTGCAGATGCAGAGAAATGTCATGAGATTAACTATTAAATACTGGACCATTGTTTTACAGAATGCAAAAAAAAATAATCAAAGAACTCATTAGGTTTATCCATTTTATTATGGCTCGGCAAGTGAAATCCACACTGAAAGAGGATTCAATGAAATTCCAACATCAGTCCCCACAAAGAGGGCTCATGGAAGAGCAGGGAGACAACAGGGGACATCAAGTTGTTACTGGGGAGAGCCCAGGGCCAGGTAATGGGAGGAAATTTGTCAAAGAGGAGATGGCATTAGGTGGAAAGGGTTGCTGTCAGCTCCAGTGGCAGCGTGGCACCTCTCCAGCAGGTACAGGGAGCGGTCGGCAGCGGCCGGCACAGGCCAGGCCAGCCCCTGGCTCTGAAACAGGGAGATCCTTCTCAGTACTGGCAGCATGCTGAGGAGAAATTTTTAACTGTTTGGTAAATGCCAGTCCCTGCCATGGGACACCAGGTTCCTCTCAAGCCAGTGCTAATGGCAGCCTCTCCTGTTGCCATGCCCGTCCATGCAGAGTTTTATGACTGCTTATTCCTCCTGAACACTGGCCAAAAAAAATTGATTTTTCTGTAAATACCTTCCACGTGATATCTGTAATATTGTAAGCATATACTTACAATATTACATTAGTCTCATTTGCTCCTGAGACACAGGGTATTTGGATATTTCCCCACTGAGGATGGATGGCAGCTCTGGCAGCTACACAGTGGTACCTTGAGGAAAGGAGGATGCAATGGCTCACAGGTTGCCCATATTTTTGTTCCAGTGCCTGCTTCAACCTGAGCTGCAGCCAACATTTTAAAGGTATATAAGGAGACCAGGATCAAGAGACATCTGCCTGGAGATATCTGCTCTCCAGTGAGAGACAGCAGCTCCCCACTGCAGCCACAGGACCAGACCAGGCAGTGGGCAGCCAGGGAGACCAGTGCTACCAGCAGAGCAGGGGGAAATGCTGTATTAATTCTTGCCATTAATACTTTCTGGGTAAGAAAACCCAACAACCAGTGCATATTGCCTTTTATACAGTTGAGAGACAAAACACAGACCGAGTTACAACAAAGCTTAAATCCAAAATAATTACATTCTGTCACAATTCCTTCCACACAGTCCAAGCTACCAAGGAAGCGAGCTGCCAGCACCCAAGGAGAGACATGATTTGCTCCATGGCTCCCTTCAATCCCACTGCAAAAAACTTCCAAATGTTTGAAACGGCAAGCAAGTAAATCTTTTAATGCTCTCCGAAAAGCAATCAGCTCACCGAACGCATCATTCAGCAGCCTCTAATATAAAATAATTAAACCATGAAAAGCTGCAGCAGTAATCTTACTTAAAAATCCTAAATTCCTTTACATTTTGAGGATCTGATGGCACTGACTCCCAGTCAAACACATGCAGGCAGGGCAGAGACTGCGGGAGCTTCTCACAGCCTGAACAACCTCTTCCACTCCTTGAGCAGAGGCAGCTTAACTTTATGAAGATTTGTTGTTGCAGCACAACTATCCAAGAGATACAGCTAAATCCAAATTCATTTCATTTCCAGCCAAATAATGTTTTGATGCAGGTCACTAGAAGCTAATCTTTCATCTCTGGTTTTCATACATGAAAACGACAAGGAAAAGAATTTCAGATTAAGCAGCATTTATCATACTAAATAGAATTAAATCAAATGGAAAATTGCATAAAGAAACTCAGTTAAAACAATTAAATTAAAAAGCCTTTTACCTGTTTCAATGTAATCTTTGATTTTCTCAGAAGAGGAGAGAACCTTATTATTAAGTAAACTTAAAAGGGATCCTGGATTACCCTTTCCCCACTTCCTTGCTCTTGAACTGTCAGTCTGTCTTCATGAGCAGACTTTGCTTCCTATCTGTCAGGCAAATTCACTTGCTTGTTCTCACATGCCAGAAAAACTCGAGTTTTCAGTATTGCAGGAGCACTTAAGCTGTATAATAAGCAGCAGACGAATCTTTTATTTGTGAATTTTTTGTTAGTTACCTGCATATATAGACAGCCACACAGGTGCATACACACATCTGCATTCAGTAATATATAACACAGCTTCAGCAAAAACCTGAGCTCACTGGAAGCTAGCGTGCCTTTAACAACTTTTTATTGATACTCTGACAGCTCCCATCTGAAATAGCTTGTGGTAAGTACTAATAATGAAGAAATAGCAAAGCTTTCTAGAACACACTTATTTAAAATGATCTCACAAGTATTTCAGCTTAACTGAAGAAATTACAGTTCTTTTTTTTCCTCCAAAAAACTCCAAGACTTACATTACATCAATTAAAAATACATTTACTATCTTGGCTTATGGCAAAATGGAGAGCAATAAGTAGTTGCTGTTTTGGAGAACAGCTCTCTGGGAAGAATTTTTCTGATATATAACACAGGCCTAAGAGGCTCAATAATGCCTTGGGTCAAATTTTTGCTGATGAAAATTACCTTAGTTTCTTGGCTAGAATCCCCTCTAGCTTCTAAAAATCCAATTTCATTTCAAGACAAATTTTGTCTTAGATATAAATGCAGAAAACCATGCAGTAAGGTTGGTTTCATACTGAACTTGAGAAATGCCGTGATTTGGGGTCTGAGGCAACATTTTCTTTGTTCCTTGGAATTTGGCACTTTTCCTTTAGATTCCTATGAGTTGGTGCAAACTGCATCCTTTGTCAGTTGGGAGGGTTTTTTTAACCAGCCAGAAACAAGCATTCCCTAATTCCAAGTGCTTCACACATAATTGCATGAATGTCAAGCTCTGTGAGTACCAACAGAAAGTTGTAACACCTTAGAAAAGCATCCAAGGACAAAAATATCAGAGGCAGAGTCACATACTGTTTACAAACACAACATACTGTCACTGTTTTAGTGGTGGCACTGGAGTCTTTGAAGGCATCTGTTCCTATAACCTAGATTTTTGCTTAGCGCTTCTGAACAAAATCCAACAGGTAAAAATTTGCATTTTAGCATGAGACTTCAAAATTCATTAGTGAAGACAGTGACTTTTAAACACAAAATACCACTACTGTCTCTGAAAGCCCCTGAGATGTAAATCATTAGAGGTGGGGAAAGCAGTCACAAAAACCATTCTGGTGTTTCCTGTTCCCATTCCTTTGCCATGCCCTTTGCTTGGGGCTGCTGCAAGGGAGGTGATGCCAGGCTGCAACCTCAGGCTGAGGTGCTACAGCTTGGCTTATATTTGTTCTTTTCCTGTATGTTGGTCCTTTGTGTTTGGAGATGAAAGCTGCAGTGTGACAGAGAGGCCTCTCCTCTCTCCTTTAGAAACTGCTCCTCATCTCTGGCTTTCCACAGTTCAAAGGCAAGACTTTGAAAAATATTTCGAAGCTGCATCTTGGATATGGAAATTCATGGCTTTGGGCAGGTTCATGATCAGGCCTAAAATTTCAAGCTTAAGAACCTGCTGCCTAAGTGTAATTCATTTTACTTGTGCTTTTCTTTTCTCTGTTTTTTTAAACAGCAGTGGGGTATTTTATAAGCATTACTTACCTGCTTTTATATGTGGCTATCACTGTACTTGATTCATTCAGGATTTGCAGGCATGGTGGAAGCCAAACTCACTGCAGTGGAAGCTCAGGGGTTAAAGATCTCAGAGGAGGAGGAGGAGGTGTGCAGACAGCAGCAGCAGATCAGGGAGAGGATGAAGTTTGCCTGGACGTGGCAGTTGGGGTCCATGTGGGAGGTGCAGACAGCAGCAGCAGATCAGGGAGGGAGAGGATGAAGTTTGCCTGGACGTGGCAGTTGGGGTCCATGTGGGAACAGATTTGGGCAGCCACCCCTCTTGCAACCACACCATCACCCACGGCAAGAGGCACCCAGTCAGGCTCTGAAGACCAAAAGGTAGCAAAGGAGGGTGACAAAATGGAAGGATATGCTGGGTTGGGTTTGTAGGTGAAACTGGGAAACCTGGATTTGTACTGTTTATTGCTTTTAAAATTTGTATGCTTTTAATCCTTGGCTTGCCACATTCCTTCTGGAGGCTCAGTTTCCAAGTCCTAGTTTTTAGCATTGTACAAGGAGCTCAGATTGAATTGTATAAAATAAAAATGAACATTGTGGAATCTGTGAAATTACACTTCATTTTTCAGAAAACCAACTGCAGCAGAGGAGAATCAGAGGAAGAAACAATATTGGATTTATTTTTCTTTTTAATCAGGAAAGAAGAGTTATTGGAAGCCTTACTCAACAGATAAGATAAAAAACTTTAAATATCACTGCCTTTTAATAAAGGAATCAGAAGAGAAAAATGTTTCAGCAATCAACAGTAAGACAAGAGTAACTGCAGACCTACAAAGATGCAGAGGGGACACTTCATTTTTCAGTAAACCAACTGGAGCAGAGGAGAATCAGAGGAAGAAACAAGATTGGATTTATTTTTCTTTTTAATCAGGAAAGAAGAGTTATTGGAAGCCTTACTCAACAGGTAACATAAAAAACTAACTATCACTGCCCTTTATTAAAGAATCAGAAGAGAAAAATGTTTCAGCAATCAACAGTAAGACAAGAGTAACTGCAGACCTACAAAGATGCAGAGGGAGCACTATGACCATCTATTGCAGTTTCACTGATTTGTTATGAAAGGAGAAATTTCAGAGCCATGAAAATCAAACACCTCTCCTATTAGGACAGGCCGAGAGTTTTGGTTGCGTAGCCTGGAGAAGGCTCCAGGGTAACCCTTAGTGCTGCCTTTCAACATTTAAAGGTGGCTCACAGGAAAGATGGAGAGAGGCTTTTCATCTGGGTCTGCAGCAAGAGGACAAAAGGCAGTGGTTTTAAACTGTAAGCGGGTAGATTAAGTTTGGAGAGAAGGAAGAAATTTCTTATGATGGGGCATTGGAACTAGTTGCCCAGAGAAGTTGTGGATCCCTTTAAGTACGCAAGCCCAGACTGGATGGGGCTTGGAGCAGCTTTGTCTAGTGGAAGGCAGGGGGTTGGATGAGATGATCTTTAATGATCTTCCAACCCAAATGATTCTATCATTCTATGAAATACTAATCCAGTGCATATTTTCAGTCTTTTTTGAGAGATAAAAACACCAATGTTTTTCAAGAGGAAACTGGAGGGCCAGTTACCAGCATGGCCAAGGCTTCATCCATCAGGAGCAGAGGCTACTATCTAGGACCAGCACTTAGGAGAGTTTCTAGCTGTCATATGTTTTTCCTCCTTGCAGAGCTGCAGTTAAATAAATAAGATTAGCCAAGATACATACATTTTTTCAGGGCTCTGCCAGACATTCTGCCAGGTCTTACACTGCTGACCTACTAGTTTCCTCCTGCTTTCTGTTTGCACTGATCCACGGGAAACCCAGCCCTGGAGACCTGCCTCGCTGACCCCCATGTTCGTTAACAATAATTGTTGATTCTGTACAAGGGAACAGCACCAGCACAATTAAAACAGTTCCTTCTCATGACAAAGCTCTTGTGTGGTTGGCAGAGAGTCCTAACGAGGTCCCTGAACCCATCCATCACCCACTGTAGCCCCTCCAGCAGGTTCCATTCTCTGTGGCTGTGTGCCAGTCTGACACTGTGTGGCATGTACAAGTACTACAGCAACTGCTGCCACACACAGCCAGGGGACACGTCCCTCCACTTCACTGCCAGCTCCTTAGGCTTGGCACCTTAGAAATGTTTTCTCCTTGTCCTAAAAAAAGTCTCTATTTTTTTCCCTTTTATTCTTTTTCCTCCTACCCCAGACTCCCTGTGAGGAGCGGTTTTCATTTATTCCAAGCGTGTTTGGCAAGAGATTCCTTTTGTCCCACCCAGGAGTCAAGGGCATTTTGAGGTCTTGTTGAGCAATAAATAAATATTTGAGTCGTATTTCTGTTGTCCCATTGTGGTGGCCTAGTTACCCATCTTGAGCTTTCCACCTTTGGAATCTGATGGAGAGAATGGTGAGAAAACACCTACTTCTCAAAGCCACTCTTCGCATCAGCTCTTTATTATGCCAAGTAAGAATGAATAGAAAATGATTTATCCTGGGGGGAAGGAGAAATGCTGGATCCAGGCAACTGAATATAGATACTTCCAGCTTTCAACAAAAATTGATCTTTATTGAGTGAGACAACCATAGGAAAGAGAATTCTATATCCAGAATACAATTAATAGTGAATTTTTGTGGAACTACCAGAGCTGCTGTTCTAAGTTGCCCATACAGGCAGAGGTAGTGGTCAGTAAGTGAATCCCTAAAAATAATGCTGCCATAGAAGTGAGGCTGCTAGGGAAATGGTCCAGGAGCACTGAGGGCCTAAGCAAAATCACCAAGGGCAAACTGCCCAAGCAGGACTGATTTTATGTTCATTCTGCAATGGCAAACCCCATCATGTGCTCACAGCACAGAAAAAGGAGAGAACATGGGAGCTTCTCCCAGGTTTGCAGCTTTGAGTCACTCAGTGCACAGGAGAAAGTGCTTACATGTGACGTGTGCATCTGGTGACATAAAATGTGTTTATACCTGGGCAGCAGAGCGTGGTGTAGAATGCCCCAAGCTAGTGACGACCTGAGCTAGCGCAGTCCTCTGCAACCAAGGACTTCAGCAGTGACACGAGACAGGATGTCAGCTCTGTCAGCACCCCGGGTCCCACAGCAGCTCAAGGACAGGAGCCCCAGCGAGAGCGAGGACAGGGGATATACACACCTAACAGACCCAGGAGAGCTCTAGCTGATTGTATCACACCAGGAGGAGGAGCATGTCCAAGAGCATTAAGTTTGCACTTCACAAAGAGAAGAGAGCTGTGGTTTCAGGTCCCAACTCTGCCTCTATTCTTTATTCATGTTTATAGGTAGCCATGGTGACTAATCAGAACTGTGTCAGGCTTGGTGACTGCTGTGCATTAAATATATATATAATATACTTGCCTGGTTTAGAACAGCATTTTCCTCATAGGGAGATGGACATATTTTGATTTGGGCTACAGCCCTCCACTCTCCCTACATGCAGTGAATGCTATCCTGTATCCTGTAGATCTTTTTGCTCAAGCTGCACCCAATTGACTGGAGCATTCAAAAAACTAATTTTTTTTCTTTCCCTTCTCAGGAGAGGGAAGCAGAGATGTGCCCTAGACAGACCTGCTCATGGTGAATGAGATTTTTCTTAACTTGTGAAAGCAATTCTGCTTGTCTCTGTCCCTTCCCTCACCTCCCTGTGATGCACACTCTGCCTCCAGACACACTTCTTTCCTCTCTCCCAGGTGTGTGGGTTGGAGGCAAGTAAATCCCATCTGTCTCAAATCCAGCGGCAACTACTGTGTCAGATTCTGCCCTGCTTTATATCCCATAAACATATATTAATGATTCCTTCCATAAACCCCTCCACAACTACTGTTATGCTGTAGTAAACTTTCTCTTGGCTTTATATCAGCCAATGAAGCTACAGCCCAAAGGAATCTGGCACAGCAGCAACTTAACTGCATAAAACATCGATGGCTGTAGAATTGACACTTCCCTCCATTGCCAATATCGAAGGAAGTGAGAACAGGCAATGTGCAAACCTTACAGCACAACATTGTTTTGTCTCTGATTTCCTCCCCAGCCAATAAATGCCTCAAACTTTCCGCAAAGCAGGAATATCTGTGCATGGTCTTGCACTTAAAAGTATATCAAATTATAATGGAATGCTTTCCTCCAAAACAAAGATAATAGGGCTTGGGAAAACAATGTTCTAGGTGAACATCTGCTAGAGACTGGCAAGCTGTCTGGCAACAAATTCTTTGGGGAAACACAGCTCGATACTCTTGCTGAAGGGGAAATAGTGAAATCACAAGACAGGGAAAAGTAACATGTCTTGAGAGGTTAAATGCAAAATCCTGATTACTACTCCCAATTATCCCAATCTTACTTTGTGAAATTCACTATTTGAGAAGTGCTTATTTCCAAATTATACTGAGATGAGCAAGAGGATAAGTCAGTGAAATCACTAAATGAAAGCCAACCCTTTCGTATAATACATGCAACCCGACCAATTTAGTACAACAAAATCTGTACGCATTTGAAGTATCATGAAAATAGTGTCTTTAATATACAGTTTATATACTTACAATACGCAGTTTAAATTTGTTCATATACATTACAGGGATATTTATTTGCACCTGGTTTAAATAACAATCTGCCTCCAGCCTTTTACACAAAAGCCCAAAACAGCACAGAATTCCACAAAACCCATGCTTCGTTTAATAACGGAAATGTACTAAGCCAAAGTTTTGGGGCTTTTTCTTTTTTTTTTTTTTCCAAGTGTTACTTTTTTGACATACCCGAAGTGAATCTAAAGAGCTAAGAACAAACATATTTTTAATACAATTCAGAAGATTGTCCAAGTCAAGAGAATCACTCTGCAGATTTTCACACTGAAAATTTGGTTATTACACACAAAAATTGTGAAGTCTGAACAACTCCTGGACTACCAGGAGTTTAAGCCATAACAAAATGGAGAGTCATTTATTGCTAGGTCTCAACAAGGGGCCTGCATTTCCCCACTGCCCTACCATCCCTATACACAAAAAGGATGATCCCTCTTGCATATTAGGATTTCATCTGTACCTTCTGGTTTGCACACAGGAATGCTGCAATTTCAGAGCATCAGAAAGAGGAGCCAGGAGAGCTGGGCTAAGCTGTAGTCCTCTCACAGGGCTGGTGTTTGGCTGTTAAGTACCACGATGTGACCCCTGCCTGGCCTGCAGGCAGGACTTGGCTGGCCTGTGTTACAGGCAGGCAACCCACTGGGATGCACACAGGAAGCTGGTGCCAGCACAATTTGTTTTGTGGGGGGACAACCAAGAAGCTGATATTCAAGATGAAAACATAAGGGAAAACAATTATTTATAGCCAGCTTTGAAACAATGCATTTTCAGGCAGCTTTGCTGTTTACACTGTTTCTTATTTTAAGTGGCAAGTAAACCTGTTCTATTAGAAAATACACAATAATACACAGCAAATTCTAACCCTTGCTTCTAGCTGAAAAGAACACTTCAAAATGTATTTCCCTTCTAATTCTGGATGGACCAAATGTTTTCCATCTAACTTTCTAGCCGTAGGCAATTTTTACAATATGGCAAGAATAAGAATGCAAATACGCACTTTGAGTTGCTGTCAACACAGCTTTGGTTAGCCAGGCAGGCAGCAAGACAAAGAATCATCATCCTAGGCACAACAAGCATTTGAAAGAAACTAGCATTTCCCCTCAAGTTTCCACTCCATCCTTCCCTGCCCAATTAGGTGTCCACCTCCAGGAAAGCCTCCATGCCAGAATCCAGCTTTCATGGCTAAAGGCAGCATCAGTCCTTGTGCCAACATGTGACAGTTGCATAGAAAGGATGTGTTTCCTGGTACAGGACAGAGACAGCTCCATACAGAATGACATTGATGTATTTTTGCCAGCAAAACCCCCAGACAAACAAAAACCCCAAGCATAACACACAGACAATGATAACCAAGTAAGCACCAGAGGCCTAACATTTATTTAATCTGAGGAAAGAAATCCAAGGTTAGGACTAGCCTATTTTAGTGGACTGCCTCAAAAAGGTAAGTGATTTTAGGCCCACTCTGACACAATGCTCAATGGTTACAGCTCTCAGCCTCAAAGACAATCAACACAACTCCCATCAACGCTGGACTCCACTACTGTCCAAAACCAGATTGGTTTTCTCCACTGCTGACCTCCGTGCTGCACATGGGAATTGCCATAGCCTGCCCCCCTACTGAAAGGTACCCCTTTCCAAAACCTAGGGTCTAAACGCTGAGCCACAACACTACACACCCAGTTTGCTTATCACTGTGCTGACTTCACCAGAGCAGACACTTCAGTCCAGCTTGTGTACCACAGCAGGTAGATGGGACACTGGAACCATACAATTCACAGAACACAAATGTTAGGAACACCTAAATCCCCAAAAATGGCTTGGAAAGTGAAGGCAATGAGTGGCTAAGGGCAAAAAGAAAAAGTTAAATGCTAATGCATTATGCATAAAAGTAAGTAAGCAGTGCCAAGCAGAATGAGACAACTGGAAGGCCATCAATAGCAAGTCTGCAGTCAAAGGTTTTAGCTGTACTTTGGCACACAGGCTCAGCTTCTGCAATCAATGCACATTTCTAGGCCTTTCTGTGGGCCAGTTCTATTTTGGTTTATGCACATGGGATGTTAATGCAGCATGGTCATGAATGCAAATTCCACCAGTTTCTTTTCAAGCAGGTAAGCAGAGATAATAGAATAGGTATGAATCCACAGTCAAAGAAAACTACTTTCTCAGGGATGTTAATATTCTGGGGGGTGTTAGCAATATTTAATGTTAATAGTACCAAGACTGCAATATTTTATTTTCTTTTTTTTTTTGAGATATTTTGGGTTTTTTTACCTAGAATTAACAAGCTGAGCAAAACCATGGCAAGTACCTGACATTAAAGATTTGGCCCTTTCATATTTGAACGCTCATTTGACACAGTGAGGTTTAAAAGGCAGTTGGTTTCAACTTGCATGTGGTCTACCAACAAGCATACACATCTGAACAGTATCTGAATTTTCTCTAGTCTTATTTGAAACTAAAATATTTTAGAATGCTAATTAAAAAGCATTTGGAGAAAGCTATTGATCTGTTGCTTAAAGTCAATACATTATGAAAAACAGGATTACAAACTCTTGGGGGTTTTTCTGTTGGGATATTTGTTGGCTCTATAGTACCCACAACAACTGGGCTTTGCTTTCTAGTTGGGAACTGGTGGTTTGCATTACTGGAAGACAAATAATGCATCTTTGCTTTGGCATGGCAACATGACATGAAATGTGTCCCAACAACAGAAAGCTCTCTTTGCTAATAAATCCTTTTTAATTATTTAATGAGTCAATATGGTTGAGAAAACAGACAACTCCAGCATTTTTGTCTCTGTTCTGTATTTTCTCTTGATGCTCCCAACTACATGCCCTACAATGAAGATATTTTTTAATATATGAAAAAGGCAAACAAGGCAGGTGATGGTGTTCTCTTGACCAGGGCTCTGCTCAGCAGTAAGTGAAGGTAAAATTGCTCTAGCATTCCTAGCTCTGATCACCTGAGGTTCCTGAGCATGTGCATTGAGGAGGAAGGGATAACACAGACTGTTTCCTGAGAACCTCCACAAATCCTCAAATCCAGTATATAAAGGCAGGGGGATGCTGGGGTTACTTAGACACATTTCAGAGAGCTCTGTCAACTACAAGAAAACCACAAAGGACAATCAAAAGTTAATCCTACTCCTAGCCTTTTGAGCAGTTAAATTTGAGAGGTCTCCAGGGGCAGACTAATGCCCACTTACCATCTCTGTGCTCCCTTTTAACTGCTACTTCCCTGTGACATGGACTGCAGTGAGTTTTTGCAGCTGGGCAACTAAATTAGCACATCCTTTGATGCTACAGCCCCTCCCACTTTGACACCCACATCCTCCTAGCCCACTGCAAACAAGACAGGTGAACTGAAAAGATCACAAGCATTTCCTGTAGCATGGCCCAAAACCTCCCTCAGCCCATTCTCAGCAGCATGCCATGCTCTGTTTCCCATCCCTCCCACCTTGCCAGCACTTTATTTCAAAGGCATGACACAGGAGCCTTCCCACACTACCACCTTCCCACACAGGTCTGACTGCAGGAAGAGGAGAGCAGACCAAGCACATTTTCAGACAATCAGAACAGCAGCAGAAGGAACACAAGGAGTTGTTACCTTTCACCACAGCACGGCTCCTGCAAGGGCTGTGCTAGCAGGCTGCTGCAGCAGGCAGGATCTGCTGAGAAAAGAGCCTGTGCACTGAATAGCTTTTCCCATGAGAAAGCTGCAAGACCAGAAGTCATGCTATTTACTCCACTCATCCGACTACAAAAGCAACTTTTGAAATCTACAGGTCATAAACTTTTAATTGGCCAGGGCAGAGTGGCTCAGTAGAAAATCCCCCTTCTCCCTCCCCTCTGGGCAACGAGCTAAGCATGACTCTTGGTTTAAAAATATTAACTCTTTTTGCTCAAAGTAACATGGAAAGTGCATCCACATTACAGATAGTCAGGAAGATACTGTTAATAAAAATAATGCTGCAAGAATAGTGTATTAGTGGCACTTCACAGCAATTCTTAACATTTTCAGATGTAGTGTCAAAACTAATGCTTTTGTATATCTGCAAGTCACAGCATGTTGCCAAATATTATGTGAACAGAAATAATCCTGTAAGAAATACCTTTTTTGCAGTTAACACAAAACTGTAAACTGGATTGGTGTGTGTCTTTCAGCATCAAATTGTTCAGTAATAAATACGACTAAGTCTTAACAGACCATGGAGTCAAAGTTCCCTTAGTGTCCTGTTTTTAGCAGTTGAATATTCAGGGATGCACAAAGGCACACCTCTGCAGATTCTCTACCTTTATTATTGACATAGAAAAAAAAGTCCATTCACCACTGAAAAATGTTTATCTGCATAGTAAGAATTTTTCTACTATTATTTACAAGAAGGATTTTTAGTGCAAAAAACCAGGAAGTGACATATTAGCTCAAATGTATCAAGTACAGTTTCACTAAAAATTAGCCAGCATCACATCTTGGGCCGCCAGCCATTAATGAACTGTAATATTTTCTTAACCTGCAATTTGCTTAGCTTGAAGTCTTCTGATAGGATTTCTTCTGTAAGCTGAACCAGTAAATTGCCATCAATTTTCTCTGTGACAAAAAATGATATGACATCTTCTGACAGACCAATAAACCTCAACGATTTAGACACTTCCTCTATTGAGAGTCCAGAAAGGTCTGTGGGTGGCTGCCAGGGAGAGCCATCCCCACAAGACCTTGGTGCTAACTGGAGGTGGAGGGGAGATGAGAAGGGGTAAGACACAGAGAACGTATCCTGCATGCCCTTTTTAGCCAGATACTGATCTTCCAAGACGACTGGAGAGCCAGCTTTTGATTCCTCCTCAGCACCATCTATTTTCAGTGGCAAGGGACACATGTCTGTAACTGTCTTATCTTCACTTGACTTCGGTGCCCGAGGAGGTAAGGCAGGACACGAATGGCTCTGCTTTGTGTTGCTGACTCCCAGAGTTTTCTCATCAGTGCAGTCTAGAGAGTAACTTGCTGACTTTGGACAGCTGGAGATGGTGTTTGTGAACTCTGCTGGAGTCAGCGGGGAGTACCCTGTTGGGAGCTCACATCCATCGAAGTCAAAAGTCAAAGGTGCTGGACAGTTTCTCTTTGGCGTACCTGGAGTCTTCTGTCTGGGGTAACTGTAGCTCTTGCTTGGATCAAGCAGGAAATCACTCCTATTCAGGCCTTCAGCAGTTCCTGAAAAATGGTTTGGCCAAGATAACCTCGAAGGCAGAGCTTCAACTGAGGGGCTTCCCAAAGGCATTGTGCTCTCAGGCTCTTTGGATTCAGTTTTCATCATGTTACATGGGTAGCAGGAAACAGGTGTGCTCTCAGTCGGGTTAGTGTTGTCGCCCTCTGTGACATTACTTAAGGAACAAAGCAGAAAGGATGTTGTTAGTAAGAAAAAAATTGGCATTGCAATAAACTCATAAATCATCTGATAGAAGGTGACCATCACAAGGAAAGAATCCTCTTTCCTCCAGCAAACTTTTCACATTTGAATTAACATGTTTGAATTAATGTACTGACAGCTCCTTCACCCCTTCTACAAGCCTGACAAGATGCTGATATACCCAAAAGCCCCATGTTTTGGGGGGCTCATAATAAAGCTCATAAAAAAGTTGATGCCTCAATTCAGTTCTGTGTCATCTCACAAATACTCAGTTTTTCACTGCTGAATTCCTGAGGGATACCACCACAGATAAAAGAAACAGTCTCACATACACTAGAAAGATGTTCTAATCCAGCACTTTTCTATATATATATACCACAGATGTGTCATGGTATGCAAAAGCTCATATGAGGGCAGGTCACCCCTGCCCTAGGCCATGTGAACCAGTGCAGAGTACAGAGACATGGAGTGAGTCAATGCTCACTGCCAAAGAGTTTTTGCTGGAAGGGTGAGCAGACCTGGCTGGATGTGCTGAAGTATCAGGCTTTAAGCTTACCCAGAGTAACTTGTTGTTGTGTCTGGATCTTTAAAAAGCTTTGATGTTGAACACTTGTTGTTCAAAGGCACCTAAAGAAAGTTACCCTGGATGCAGTTTCTAGGTGGTGAACTAAGTTCAGCCTGTCCAAGGGAATGGATGATTTATAGCCAGGTGTTCCCAAGAGATGGAGATGACAACAAAAGCACACAACCTGGTATGTTTTCTGATTTTATGCCACCTTCTAAAAGAAAATCTGAAATATTGTGCTGATCTTTGGAATCTTGGCAAACTAAACCAGAACACTGGAAAAACAATTAGCAGACTTATAAAATCCTTACTCAACACAACAGACAGAAACTAACAGTTGAAAAAATTAGTTTAATGATTTGCCTCTCTCTTCTGAAAACTAACTACTCAAATAAAAACTCAGTAGTCACCCCATGACAGCTTACTGCTTGAGAATGGATCAAGCTATCAAAATGGATCAATGGAGCTATCAAAAAACCAGCACAGTTTTCAATGGATTGACACAGAATTACTTCCTCGTGTGTTTACAGTGGATCAGAGAGGCCAATGTGGACTTGCCCAGATCAAATACAAAGTACAGATGTGTAAAAACACTCCTAATTTACATCACTGGAAAATATTTGTCCCCCTTTCTAACCATCTCTGTCTTCATTCTGTGCCTTCCAAACTTTTCCTCTGTTTATGTCAGTAATACAAGTCTGACAGGTAAAGCAGCTGGATGGATGTTTTCAATAAGAGACATGGAGTTTTGCCCCTCAACAGGGATACACCATCAACTAGTTGTTTCTGGCTGCTTAAAGGCCAACTGCTGTATTGCACACAGCGCAAATTATTTTTCACAAACCAAGCCATCAAGCTGAGACAATAGTCAGTGAGGTGTTGTAAACAACCAACAATGCAGAGCAATTAAATTGACTGATCCCCTTTCTGTTCTCTAATTCCCCACTAGAACTGGAACATTTACTGAGTTCAAAGATTAATGAAATTTCTGAAAACATTTTAACATTTTCGAAGTGCTTCCTTATTTGGCCTCCACTAAAATGAACTGCCTAGAACTCAGTGTGAAAGGACACAAGACAAGCCTCAAATACAGCTGAAGTCAGGTATCAGGCATTTTTAGAGACAGACAAGGACAAATCATACTGACTTTGTTTCTGTTTAAAATAATGTCTGCAACCCTTCATGATCCAGAAAACAACTTAATTGGTATAAATGGCAAAGCAATCTGGTTACTCTGCACAGTGGCAATTTTCTAGCAGCTTCCTCTGCAACACCAGGTCAGCTCTACCAAAATGGAGACATCTAGTCTGGACCCAGCTGGAGATGAATTTCATGCAAATACAGTGAAAGTAAGGCAAATCATAGAATCACAGAATTATTAATGTTGGAAAAGACCTCTGAGATCACCAATCCAACCATTAAACCAGCACTGCCAAGTCCACACTAAACCATGTCCCCAAGTGACACATCTACACTCTTTTTGAACACTTCCAGGCATAGTGACTCCAACACTCCCTTGAGCAGCCTGTTCTAATGCTTGACAGCCCTTTCCATGAATAAATTTTTCCTAACATCCAATCTAAACCTCCTCTGGTGCAACTTGAGGCCTTTTCTTCTCATTCTATTGCTTGTTAGTTGGGAGAAAAGACTGATCCCCATCTCACTGTAACTTTTTGCATTCCTGAGGAACTTCATTTCTGTTTTCCTAGTTTTTTCCCTAGTTTTTGGAAGGCAGATGCATTCTTAGCTACAAAGAGAGAAAGCAGCATTTGGTGGGCCCCTAAAGCTGGGAGGTCTTGTGTTCAGCCTCCTGTGGAGTAGACCTTGACAGAACTACCCAACAGGCTTTCATAAAATAAGCAAGCAGCCTTGATCTAGAGTGATTATTGCCAGATCCACAACAGTAAGCTGCAAATGTGCAGTACGACTGAGTAAGGCAATTTCAGCATAAGTTATTATACCAACTGCATCCAGGCTAAAATTAATTCAGTGATGTTTTGAATGAATTTGTAATATCCACACAGGTAGCACTGTGTCATTGAAGGGGTACCAAAAATAATGGCAAGAAGACATTGAAGGCAAAAAGGAGGTGAGGCTTCAGAAGGTGCATATACTTTCTGAAGCTGAAGGAAGAACACTGTACCACTAAGAAAAGCTATGCAGACACATAATTCAGAATTTACTGTCAACTTTCAGTTAGCCTGGGTGGATTTTCCAGACTGTGAGTTGGGTTTGTGCTGAAGTGTGTTTGATGTGGAAGCTGTCTGGCCCCCTTCTGCTACACCTCGCTTAGCACTCAGTGATGTCTGCTGGTCTTTCTGTCCTCCATCACATCCACCCCATAGGTGTCCATATAGTTAGCACAACACATTTCTGGATTACCACACTCTTTTTGTGTCTCTGATTATCAGAGCTGGCTGCACTGCATGCAGCACTGAAATCCCACCCAAAAACTAGCATTGAGGTAGTCTGGTTTGAAGATTCAAGCCTTTCAAGAAACATGGAGAACTATACATGATCTCTTAACTAGACAGCCTCTGTCACCTGAGAGTAATATTACCTCTAGCAAAGCATGCAGGTGTTTAATATAAACTGCTATGTCCTATCTAGTAAAACATAGTTTCTGCTGGAGCTTTCCTTCCTTTTGAATCTTTATAAACAACTTGAGGTTAACTCATTTTACTGCAAGTCTGACACCACACTGTGCCTTATAAACAAGTGCCTTCAAAAAGAACAGTGCTAAATTTAACTTTCTCAGAAAGTGCTAGCACGGTGCTCCCACAGCTCAAACACATACATGTTGTGCAGTCCTGAAGAGTAGTAGGACAGAGTGGGGCTGGGAGAGCGGGTCTGCTGTCGAGCAGGCTTCACTGTGCGAGGAGGGATGGAAGGACTGGTGGAGGACGGCTTTGAGCTCCGTGGTGGGACCGGGGGAGCGTTGAGGAGCCTGCATTCCTCTTTTACCTGCACAAAAGAAGAACATGTAAGCAAGCAGCAAGAAAATCTGGGCAACAGCAGCCTCAACCAGATGAAGAACATCTGGTTCTGCCTTATTCTTTGAAAGGAAATAATTAAAAAGGGAGGAGAAGGGAGAAATTAAAAAGTATATACATTTGCAACAGTATGTAGCTGTCAAAGAAGTCCAAAAGAATGCTTTGCCACTGGTAGAACTACCAGCAGTCTTTCTTAGGGCACATTGATAGCCACTCATTTAAAAAGTAGGAATGAAACTATGTAAAAGAACTTTCCAGTAACACAGAAAATCAGACAGACTGTTCCTAATATTATACATTCTGTAAGGAGCAGTTCATTACACCTAAACTTCATTAGTGTTGTTTACTTAGATGTAATAAACCATGCTTAGGTAATGAAAAGATCTCAATATACTTTGATGTTTCCTGACTTACTTCACCAGTGATAGTCAGTCATTCAATTCTAAGATGATTCCCAGCCTCCCTCCCTCAGGAATAATACATTTATCTCATATTTACCACCTTCTGGATTCAAACTAGGACCTTCAGTCCTTCTGTAGCTGCCAAAGCAGTGCAGGACAAGGCTGTCCAAAATGTACAAGTGGAAAGGTGTACACCCAGCCGAAAAATCTGCTCTGTGAACCCAGACAACCTCACAGCTTAAAACACAGCTGTAGCACTGATCACCTGAAATTTACTGTGGTGTGCCTGTGTAGGAGCAAAATGTCAGGATCCATCCCCACAAAAAATATGATGGAATTAAGGACTTAATCTCATCAGGACATATTTGAGAGAGCCACTTTATTTAGTAGGGATAGAGGTGAGAAGGCTGCTGAGAATTCAGCTGCCAGGCAGGATTTTTAACGATTCACCACCTGCCCCTGGGCAGGAGGAGACCTCTATGTTCTCCTTGTCTGAAACAGTCTTAGATGCATCAGAAAAGGGAAATTATTTTTGTGTTTGAAAGCTGGAGTTTATTTTTAAATTTTACAACACTGCAGAACTAAAAGTTATCTTAGCAGTTCTGCGACACATAATTAGCAATTAAAGTGATTTAATTTATTTAAAAAACAAAATAAATGTGGAACCTTTTGCAATCCACTTCAGTGCTTTCAAAATGCAACAACATATTTAGTACTTTAGTGAAATGGAAAACTGGGGACTAGGACATTGTAGTACATTTTTTCCCTAATTCAAAACAAGTCAAAATTACAGGAAATGCCCGTCAGCATAAAACACTGAAATAAATCTTGTTCTAAGGGATCTTATTTGCTCTTTCAAGGAAAGGGGAAAAAAATGAATCAATTTTATTCATGTTTGTTATTGAATTCAGGCATAAAATTCTTCAACCATTTTACTATTATGCCCTAAGGATGCCTGAAGACTTTTTCTCCCCCCAAGTCAGAATAGCAAAGTTAATAGTGAATGCTATTGAATATGTATCCATGGGGTTAGAGAGACCATTCAGGGAAGCACTTGGAGCACAGCAGATGGTCAAAGGCTTAAAGCTTTTCTTTCCTGGGAAGACCGAGGAATTCAAAGGTGCTGGCATAACAAACTATGCCAAACTCCCTTGCTTGACCCAGACTGCAGATCAGAATGAAACCACAAGTAGTACCTGTTTGCAGTCCCAATTGGTCCCTGTCACAAAACCACAATTACAGCTGCCACACACAGCCCCCAGGAAACCCAGCAGAGGAATAAAAATGAGAGATTTTGCAGATTAAACTGACAAGAGCAAGGGGAAGCTTCAGGAAAGCCGTGCTCACTAGGCCCAAGAGAATGGCAATGAAATAAATGCAGGAGATGAGTGGAATAGCCACAGTGTGACAGGACAATGACCTCGATGGCTGCTGCTCTTAGCTGAAAATACTCTTTGCCCTGGAAGCACTAGATGTCACATGGCTGTCAGATACAGATAAAACACACTGCACAGTCTGAAACTTCTATTTGAGCTCTCTCATGCTCCAATGCTCCTTCCTGTGACCTAAGAATGGGGACGTGTTTCCAATGGCATGAGGTGCTATGTTGATTTTAAGACCTCTGCTCCTTTTCCTTGCTGCCAGCCCAAGCCCTGCCAGCCCCACTGCTGAATCTGGGCATCAGGGGTGCCCATTGCAGTGACCAGCTCTGAGGCTGCCTGGACAAAACCTGCCCTATCACCAGCTGGACTGCAAACGTAACACAGAGCAGTTCCACACTCCTCGCCCACAGGAGCCTGAACTTCCGGCACACTCCATTAGGGATGTGCTTTGTATCAACCAGGAAAATAGCTTCTGATGTTATGCAAATTAGTGTTTAGGGAATGAAGAAATTACTAATTTACAGGCCTTAATTCAGAGGTTATTCCCCTCTCCTCCGCCTTTTGCCTTCACGCTACTTTGATTTTCTGAAAGGTACTTAGAAAATACACATAATGTATCACAATGCTTCATCCTGCTGGAGAGAAGAAAACCAGAACAGCTTCTGAAATACCCAGATGTCCTTTCCCATCCTGCAAACAGCTCCTGGACACACATTTTAAATTTAGTGCAAAAATACAATTGCCAGCCAACCTTTACACAGAAATGCTATGGAATATCATTCTAGAGGGAGTGATGACTAAACCGCATGTTCACCAGCAGCTCCTGAGATCTACTTACTCTATAAATACCTACATGGAAACCATGCAAATGTCTCCTCAGTCCCAGCCCACAGATGAATTCTGTGGGTCACTGATACTGACTCCAAAGTTGTTCCAGGAAGCCATAAAAGCTAGTCTAAATTATTATAATCTATGGAAATGTAGGGTTTTAGTTTTGTTTTATTTTTAATGGGGTTACACCCCCTGCCCACCTCTAAATTCCAGCTAATATCTTTAGCAGAAGTTATTTCTCCAAAATGGCTAGAAAGCTACACTGAAATTGCTGACAGCAGTCACACATTACCTCAGTAACCTAAGACACACATGACAAAATTGCACACTTTCCACGGTAACTCTAAAGGGCAACATACACATCTACCCCAAGTGTCACCCTGCTGTCCCCAAAAGGGACTCATGGGGATTCCCCAGGTATGAGTGTCCACACTGATACTGTGCAGGTGCTCCACAGCTCTCCCAGTGCCCATACCTCAGGAGTAAGACCCTCATGTCTCAGGCATCACCCAGGTGGCTGGCACCCCCTTGCCACAAGGGCTGCCCTCACCTCACTGCGGGGGCAGCCTTCCTCCCCCACCACCCACCCCCCAACACTCCAGCACTCCTCTGACCCTGTGCAGAAGCAGTTCAGCTTGCACAAATCAGCAGGAAACAAATCATTTTCCAGATCCAGACCTGGCTGCCTGCCCAGGCACAGGAGTGCCAGAGCCAGCACAAAAGGGAAGCCAGGACGATGTGTCTGGGAAAGGAGGAGGAGGAGGTGGAGGAGGGTGAGACCAGCCCCACTCCAGTTAACACCAGTGTAGGCTGCCAGGGAGCCTCATCTCCATATGGTGTTGCTGGGCACTTGTCCAAGAGTCTGGACAAAGTGTCAGTGCATACCTGACCTCAGAGGCAAGGAAGTGCTCTTGGGTTCCTGCACTGAACATTGCACGTAAACACTTTGCTAAGAAGACATAATGTCTTGCCTTTCCTGGCCGCTCCAGCTGCATTTGCTTTTTGGGGAAGTTTTGGTGGCATAGTGCAAGGACTGTAGTTGAGCACTTTGTGCCCTCCTCCCCTCTCCTCACTGCACCTCCCCAGGAAGCTCAGAGCCTGGCCAGGGTCATCCCCACAGAAATCCACTGCATGCTGACCCAACATGAATGAACACAGCTTTCAACCAGGTTGTGACCTGAATCATGAGGGCAAAGCTGCAGCCAACACTACTGGACTGTTAGATGGAAATAGGAAAGGTATGGGATCATCATGGCTTGCTGCAGTTTGGTGTCAATCTTAATTTACTATACAGCCATGCTCTTGAGATCACCATAGGGCTTGCAAGTGGAATGGTATTTTTTTTAATTCCAGAAAAACCCTTGCAAAAAAATTTGTTAAATAATGATATACATCAAGATTCACATGATATTCATATCATTGACATTTTGCTAAAGACTCCTAGACACTCTTTCCTGTGGGAACTCTCTTTCTTCCTTTCTTTTATTTATTTATTTTATAATGCTTAGGACTATGTCAACAGACCACATAATGGGTGAATTCTCCAGCCAGTCCACATAAGCTCCTGTTGATAAAATACATTTGCATTTTTCCCTTCTTAGTCTCCATGACGTTTCAGGTTTGGAAAAGCGATTTCTCCCATGAGTTTTCATTAAAAACCTTAGGCCAGGAAACATGCTCTGTTTACAGCTGAGTCCTCTAGAAGGCTCATTTATCAATTCTGCAGAGCTCCTCTTTAAACATATTTTCTTTCAATAAGCAGTACAGAGTGATTAGTTCAGGTCTAGTTTGATAAAGATTCCTTGAGGACAACGACACAGTATTCTTCAAAATCTGCTACAGAGTCATAATAGAGAAGACAATCATTAACAAACACTTAAGATCTGTAATAATTCTAGCTGTTCTCATTATCAGAGCCTGTTAATTGAAGACACACTAAGGCAATCTGAGGCATTTCCAAGGGGGTCATGCCCCATACACTCTGGCCACAGAAGATATGAGAAAACATGGAGGTCACATGGACAGATGATGTGGAAAGCAAGAGAATGAAGTGACTCAGCAATTCTTAGACCTTGTTTGTGTGAGAAAGAAACCCAAAATATTACCTGAAAGTATCAGGATTAAGGTATTAGATCAGTAATATTAAATATACTCCTGTGATTTTTAAGACATGACTTACACACGGTAGAAACTAACTGAAGTGGCACATCTTGCAAAGTCTGACTGTTCCCTTGCCCTGTATGTGCCCTTCCCCCTCCACCAAGTATTCCCTAAAAAGATCTGCATGCAAACTCTTCACCACCTAAAAAAAGAAACAAACAAACATAAATAACCCTGACTTACTGCTTCTGATTTGGGAGGCACTGGAGGTGGAGGTAGGGAAACATCTGAAGACTTTGTGGTTGTTCCGATAGTTGCAGGCACAGGAAGAGACGTGGTACCACACTTTGATCGGAAAGATCCTCTGTAGTTGTCACACTTGTTCTTCTCACTTTGTGAGCACGAGAGAGGCTGATCACCACCCTTTCCAGACCCTTGGTCCAACCAGAGCTCTTCGTAAGGAAGTTCCGGTTTCGTAGGCAGAAACATCGATTCTTCGCTAACTTCGGGGAAAAGGTAATCGCTGCTACTGTCCCCGGACTCCTGGTACTGAAGAGCGTCGTGAGAGAACAGGGCCCACTCGTTACACAAGTCCCTGCAGCCGTGGAGGTTCACCTCGCTGTTCCCATGCAAGTTGTTCCCATAGACACACACGGAGAGCCGGTGGAAGGACTGCGTGAGCTCGTCCCGCGCGTAGCTGAGGGAGTTGGGCACGTGGCTGTGCCCGGCGCACCGGCTCTTCTTCGGGCTCTTGCAGTCGTCATTCCAGTCAGTCTTTACATCTCGCACGGCACGGGAATACTCGTCTATGTCAAACTGCTCCTGGCATATATTAAACCAGTGCTGGATGAGGGGTTCATGCCACAGCTCCCCCTTCACCACGCTATCAGGTAGAATAAATTTCGGAAGTGTCAAGTGCAAGGGAAAATGCATGGGAATGATTTTGTTTCCACGAAGCACGCAACAAACTACCACAGTCTTGGTCTGAATGTTGACAAACTTGTACCTATGCCCCTCACGGATAAAATGCAGATCATAAGGGTTTCTTGGTGTAGGACTTGGCACAGTCACGTTAACAGGCAGCCTGGTTTTTTCTACTATATTGCGAATCGTGTGCTCACCTTCTTGCATCTGCACCTCCAGTGGGCTGCGGGTGCTGAACTTGCCCTTACATTGGAAAGGGAGACTGATGCTCTCGTTGGTCCTGTGGTTCATGCAGATGAGGCAGGGCATTTTGCCTCTGCCTAGCTTACTGATTGAATTAAGCTTCCCGATTTTTTTGAAGATGGTGTTGAGCCGTGACTTCTCCTTAGAAGATTTTGCATAAAGGATTTCTGCTTGCCCCATTAAAGTGAGCTCATCCCCAGTACTAAGGGTAATGTTGTAAACTTCAGTGTCTTCATTGCATTCACCTGAAGCTACCTGCAAAATAATAATAAAAAATTTTATTTTCCCCCAATGAAGACAATACTTCAAATCACATAAAATCTCTTGAGAGTGAACTTACAAGACTATGTATTGGAAAAAATGAAAGTAGCTTTATTTGAACAGCTGACCAGTCAGGTGCAAGGTGTTTAAGCTGAAGCTCAGCTAAGTAACCTTTTTAAATAGTTCAGTTCATTCCTGCATCTTACTTGAGAGGAAAGAGCCACCTGAAACTGGCAAAAAAGGCATGAGAACAAACATAACCATTTTTTAAAGAAAGGGCAAATCCACATATCCCAGCAGTTCAAATAGCTGCTTGTGTCATACGGCTATGACAGACCATGTCTGGATTCCCTTGGGTATCTTTTCCCACCTTTGTTTTTGCTGTTTGTTAGAACTTTTTTGCCAGGCTCTTGAGGGAAACAAACGTCCTTCATCATTTTCAGCTCCCTGATGAGCAGAAAAGGTGATCTCATCATTACAGATGAAGCATATCTCTTTGATATAATTTTTTCCAGGCTAGGGGGAATGACAGATGACATCTATTCCGTGAAGGAGAAATCAAGAATATCGGTCTATCTCATATGCCTAACTCCCCCCACTGCTTTGCTCTCCTAGTCATAGACTTCCTTCCTCATTTTTTGATCATAATTGCAATTTAAGAGATTAAACAACATATGCACAGCCATGTGTGAGCATTTCTAGTATGGAAATTGTACCAGGAAAAAACCCCCAACAAAACAGATGTCCAAGGCTCATTTGCTCCTGAAGTTATTTCCTTACGACTGAAATAACTCTTTACAGACAAGATTGCTTTGCCTCATATTTGAGTGGTTTAACGTGAAAAGCTCTTTTAAGGGACCTAACAGAACCCACCCAATTCTTGGTACCAGCAGATTCCTACTCATAAATGAAAGTGCACCAGATAAACATCACTAGTCTGTTATAGACCATTTTATTTGAGAAATTGAACATACTAAATAAATTGCCAATGAAAACATATGCTAAAATTGTATATACTTTCCTCACCTCCAAAAACCCTAGAGACTTCATGGACTTGAGTGAAGTTCAGACTCCAGGCTTTAAACCCTGGTATCATCACACAACTGCATGAAATCAAAGCTGTAATTCCAGTAAGTCACAGTGAATACAGCTTCCTCTTGTAAGACACGACCTGCAATCCCCTGTATTTGCAGAACCGTGATTATCTTCTGCAAGCCAGAATTGCAATTGCACAGGCAGCTCAGGCGAGGTGCGCCGCCTTAGCACTTCAGGCTCGGGGCTTCCGGAGAGGAAGTCATTCAAACCCTGAATTATCTAAACAAACACTAATTGGTCTAATCCAGGAAACCACTAGGGTTTATGGTACATAATACTCATTCACAGTTTGCACCACTGGCCTGGCAGCATTTGAAGTACCAAGACATGAAATGAAAACACTGGAGGTTCTTTTGCTGATAAGGCCCGTGTGACGTTCATGGCTGGTTTCTCCTCAAACTGTCACACAGCGCTGCATTGGAGCTGCAGCCACACAGCCCTGCCTTTGAGGGGCTGAGGACATGCAGGGCTCTGTGCCTGTACCATGCAACCTCCCCCTTCCCCTTCTGAGAGGGTGTTTTCTTTAAGAATATTGATTTCTAGAATCAACAAGTCCCCGCAAATGGCTGCTTTGACAATGCCAGCTACACTGTTGGACCTTTCACTCAATGCTGCACGATCACAGCTTTTCCTCACTACTTGTGGGACACTGTCCAGAGCAAGGGAGGTGTCACAACCTGCAGCTGTGGGACCTCCTCCTCGGCCAGCTTACAGTTCCCTGGTGATTCACAAATAAACAAGCCACTGTAGGAGGAAACAGTGGGTCAGATGTGAAACCACAGAGGTAACTAAACGGCTGAGCTTTACAATGAAGGTCTTGTGGAGCAGCTACTTATTGATGTCATCCACTTCAGCCAGCCAAATAGCAAATGGGCTTTTAGAGTCAACTGACAAAAGACAAAATTATTTTCAATTAAAACCATTGGAAAACATTTTTTTTCATTGTTAAAAAAATATAGTCACAGGATCATTGCAGGTGACAGAAGGCTGAATTTAATCCTCAATCTGTGTACAGATGGGGGAATGAGATACTGGAGAGCAGTATGGTAGAATGGGACCTGAGATGATGGCGAGGTGAACATGAGTCAACAGTACTCTGGCAGCTAGGAGAGACAACTGTGTTCTGGGGGCATCAGGCACAGCACTGCCAGCATCAGGCAAGGGAGGGGATTGTCCTGCTCTGCTCTGGGGTGGCCTCACCTTGAGTGCTGGGGCAATTTTGGGTGCCACAAAATAAAAAACACATTAAGCTCTTAGAGAACATCCAAAAGAGGGCCATGAGGATGGTGAAGGGCTTTGAGGAGAAGCCATATGAGGAACAGCTGGTCTGTTCAGTATGGAGGAGACTGATGGGAGACAGGGGAGACCTCACGGCAGTTACAACTTCCTCATCAGGGGAAGAGCAGGGGCAGACACTGATTTCTTCCCTGTGTGACCAGTGACAGGGCTCAAGGCCTGAAGTTGTGTCAGGGGAGGTTTAGGTTGGATATTTGAAAAAGGTTCTTCCCCCAGAGGGTGGTTGGGCACTGGAACAGACTACCCAGACAAGTGGTCACGGCACCAAGCCTGACAAAAGTTCAAGAAGCATTTGGACAGTGCTCCCAGGCACATGATGTGATTCTTGGGGTGTCCTGTGCAAGGCAAAGAGTTGGACTTGATGTTCCTCATTGGTCCCTTCCAGCTCAGTATATTCTATGAAAAGAAAGATGACACCACAGTTCTAGTTTGGCACTCTGAGAAAAATACTGTTCTGCATTCTTCTAAACAAAAATATAAGGTATCAGTTGCTGCTCAAAATTATAATAAAAACCAAAAACATGAAATTAAAAGTTAAGGCCTCTGAAATTTATCTACTAAATTCTACTTATGGTGATAAGATTACTGGTACATCCCACTGGGCTGCTTATACTTTAAAATTGGTAGGTAAATGGTAGGTAAATATGTGTTCCAGCATACTGGCAACAAAGATATACCATACTTACTTCCTTCTTAACCTATGACACATACATATCATATAGATCTCTCTCAAAAAACATAACAGTCCACAGATACTGCTCAGCTTTTGTTCTGAAGATTACAAAGACTAAGGATCATTAGCCTAAATGAGACTTACTTTGTCCTTGTAGCAATGACATATGAAAATCAGACTTGCTTGTCTTGTTCAAACATTTCACTTTATCAACAGCCACAAAACTTACAGAAAAATCAACAAAGAGCCATGGACTTCAACTTGGTTTTTACACTGCCTTTGGTGAGCTTCACAGGGCATCCAGAAGCCCAGGAATTACTCATGCAGAGCATTTCCTAAGAACAGATGGGACAGGAGAAAACGGCCTCAAGTTGCACCAGGGGAGTTTTAGATTGGATATCCGGAAATTTTTTTTTTTACCAAAAGGGTTGTCATTCACTGGAACAGGCTTCCCAGGAAAGTGGTTGTGTCACCATTCCTGGAAGCATTTATAAGATGTGACGACGTGGCACTTGGGCACATAGTTTACTGGTGGACTTGGCAGTACTGGATGGACTTGATGATCTCAAAGGTCTTTTCCAACCTGAATTATTCTATGGTTCTACGTCAAATAGTACACAATAGACAACATGAAAGTAAATATCATAAATTATTCCTAGAAGGCAGAATGGGTAGTCCCACACCAGACTTATCTCCCTCTACCCTCTAAGCTTTCAGCACTGACCCAGCAGGAGTTGCATCTTCACAACCCTGCTGGGACCATTCTCTGGGCCCCCTCTGCTTCCTGCTTGCAGTTGCTGGCGGGGTGTAGCAGAGCCCTACACTATTTCAGACACTTGGACCTGCTAGTGGCAGGTCCCAGCTGGTGAATGTGACACAGAATATCCCTGGTGTATGATGGACACAAGACAGCAGTGCACAGTGGCAGAGTTAAGGTGGTCCAGATCACAGACTAGTGCAGAAATAATAATACATTTTTGTGGCAAACTTCTCAAGTCCCATAATAATTCTGGACAAGAGGTAATACTACAGAAGGCAGAAAACACCCAAGAGGTTTTCACTCAGCTGCATCACATATCCAAGGAGGTTTTATACATTTTAACAATAATGTTTTGTGCACTGTAAGAACTCCTGCAGTTTTACTTTGCACTTGCCCTTCCTCTGCTCTTCTCACTCAGTTTTCACTGGTAACAGGTGAGAATAACCAGTGATTCCAGCTTTGTCAAAGAGGCAGTGCTTGCCACACAACACTCCCAATGCCATCTAGGAATCAGGAGTAGATATTCAAGCTGAACAATGAATGCAGAAGACCCACAGATCCAGAACTTACTCCCTGCTGTACTTGCCTCCTCCCTTCCGACTGCTAGCTGCTGATCCATACTGTCTGTTCACTGTTGATGCTAGGATGCTGACCAGAAAGTTTACAGGCATACAGACACCTTGCCAAACACACTGCAAAACTGCAGTGGTCTAAGTCACTATAATATTTTATATTTTAAGACTCATGCAATTTCAGTAACATTGAAAAGCCATTGAGAAGTCCTGCAGAAGACAGGCATCAGAAAAGTAATGACTGATTACTTAGGAAACTATTTTTTGGAAAAGCTCAGGTATAATCTTCCTTTGCTTAAAGAAAGGCTAACTAGCAATCATAGATTTTGGTAACACCTGAGTCAAAATGCTGTCTTGGACTCCAATTGCCCTAATTTGTTATAGTTTGACGCAGAAATCTTTAATTGGACATGTAAGAACACCTTTATAAAAACGATTAGTGGCTTTATATTGGTTGGTATACCTGCTAGATTTTATTAGATTAATGTAAGCATTGCATTCACTTTAAAAATATAACTAGGATTTTTTCAAAATTATTGTTAGAGCTCTTTGTAACTGTGAAGTCTCTGATTCATATCTACAGCATATGGTTTTTACTCTTAGAGCCAAGGGACCAATTGTAGCACTACACATATATTTAATAGATCATATATATTAGATATATATTTTTTTACAGGTCACAAAAAAGGGAAAATATTTTTAAAATGTAAAACAGTGTCTTCAAAAGGGCTGCTAGCGGGAAAAAAAAAAAGCAAACATTTTCAAGGAAGTTGGCTAAATTCAGTGAGACAGTATCCCATTTTTCTTTTATGTCTGTTTCCCAAGACAGGATCAGCAAGTAAAAGTCTTCATGCTAGCATACATGTATTTCCCTTTGGGATAAGAGGGACTTTGCCTAATTGCTACACGAACAGCTGGCTTCAGTGCTCTTTAAGGAATGTCCCAAATAAATCAGTGATCTAAAACTGACCCAGAATGTGGCAGGTTACACTGCAGAGCTGTAAAATGGAGCGCCTCTTGATGTGGGACATTAGGAGCCATCGAGGCAGTGGCACTTGCCATCCAGGCTTCTTTTGGAGCAGGACCCCCACACAGGTACCTCACTGCAGGCACACAGCACCAGCAGCTCTGCTTCCAGTGCTTCTCTTACTCAAGCCACCCCTACCTTTTTCCAGGAGGAAAAGAGGCAGCCATAGGACTGCAATGCCAACGCAAGACACCAAGGTGTTGAGCCTGTGTGTACTGAGGGCAAAGGGGAAAAAGAAGAAAAACTCGAACTGCTTAGAGCTGATTCTTACTGCTCTGTAAGGCTGGCATCAAGCCACAAGGCCACTAAAGCACTAATTCTCGAGGTGAAGTATTATGAATTGCCTGAAAGTCTGGAGCCAAAATCTACACACCACCTCATTTCAAGAAAGTCACTACTGCAGCACTTAAGAATGTCACTGTAAGTTACAACCTACTATATATGTGCTTTATGTCAACTCAGGGTGAGTTTATAAGAGACACTAGAATTACAATCAGGAAATCAATTTTGCTCCACTGTACTGCATTACCATCTGCCAAAAAACAAAAAAAAACCCCAAAAAAGCACGAAGTTTTCACTACAGATTTCTTTCTGCCAAAATGCACATTGTATGGGCCAACACAGTTAAATCACTGTGAAAAGAGGATTACATTAAAAAAGATGAACAAATCAGGTATCAAATGTTCACACCAGTCATACAATATCTTTGATAGGTAAGGAAAGAATAGTTATAAGGCTAACTCACTAACCCATTTCTCCATTCTAGAAAGTGTCTGCAAACAGCTTCACAGACTCTCCAGGGAGACCAAATGATGTCTTCAGAACAAAAATGTTATTCAGGAAGATCTGAAGGGTCCCGCAACACTAAGTGAGCTCGTTTTTAAAGTGAAGGAACTACTAGTTTGTCCAATGTTCAATCTATCAGACAATACTGCTGCTTTTTTAAGGGAACTTTTTGTGAATTTTGTCTTGTTTTTAAGACCTAGTGCAAATAGATTCCCGAGTGTTTACACACACTGCCATATGTATGAGACCAGAGTAGCTGAAAGCAGAAATCTACTACTGTTGCTTCAGCAAAAGATAGGGTCCTGGGGTAGCTCAACATTCTTAGTATTTTGTTCCTAGCAATAGAAAAAAAAATTTTATTTGTAGCATAAGGTTACATAACATAATGTAACATAAACAAAATTTTCTTCAATTATGCAATGAATACTAATACAAAAAAGGTTCTCACCTATCTGATCAGTGAAGAAAGGACAGAATGCCTCTACTTTTTGATCAGGAAGAGATTGAACTATTGACTGAGTGAAATTCACTTATCCCCACAGCACTCTAAATTACTGTGCCTGTAGATGCTGCTGGCCACCATCTGAAACAACCAAATGGGTATCCAGTGCAGTATGCATGGACAAAAAAGTTACTAAGTACTTTTAGCCATAACAAAAATTTTATTTAACCTAAAATTTTTGTTTGCAAGTCTCTGAAAAGATACTACCTTTCCCTCCTAGTGGCACTTGCTTGTATGTGTTGCAGCTGTTCTTCAAATACCCATCAGGTCCTCAACCCCCTGCCTCAGGACACTGCCCAGAAAGCCTATCCAGCTGTAAAACCACAGGGAAGGAAGGGAGAACCATCTCCCCTGCCTCACCAGGATAAGGTGGCTGATTTTTCCCTTTAAGAACTACTAGAAAAATAAAGTAAGATTGGAAATGATCTCGCAGCCCATCGCAGCGCGAAGGCAGTTTGGTGAATGGCAGTGGTAGATGTGAAATCCTGCTGGAGCTGCCAAGGATTTACACTGAGGAGCAAGGTTCACACCAAGTGGAATCATAACTGTGGTGTACTGGCACATGCAGGCACACCTCAACAAGCACAGACAAAAGAACACAGTGACTGTCTGGTCACCTTGGAACTCTACAGGCTCCTTCTTCAAAAATTATCCACTGAAGAGATGAGTGTTTGGAACAATAAAGAATTCCCAGACTTCAGAGCTCCTTCTCATCTTAAGTGCTTTATCAGATATTTTGGGCACTTCTTTTTTTAATATCGGATTAGCTAACTTCTGATACTCTCTTCTGAATTTAAACAGGCACGCTACATTGGACAGGAATCAACTGTACTTAGTATTCCTCCCTTTGCTCTAATCAGCTTGACAAAATCTCTCCTATATTAAAATTTTAGCGTACATAATTCTCTTGCATGTAAAGGGTTATTAAACACTTTAATAAATCCTGCTAAGTTCATTTATTTTTTGGAAGATGATAACCTTGGAATAGACTTCTATGAAACTGGAAAAACTGCCAAGAGGAATACTGCCAAGATAACTGTGTAACTAGGTTAAACCTGGATTATTACTACTGTTATTTACATTAAGGAGTATCACTATAAAACCTTTTAAAAATGGATTTGATATCTAACAGAAAGCTATGCTTATTTCTCAGTTTGCCACATATGAGAAAGAGTTTTAAAACCATTCACGTTAAACTCAAGATATGGCATTTTATGTTTAAACAAGCCTGTAGACAAACAGTTTTTTGCACTAGAAAATCAAAGCTGCACATTCTACTGTGCCATTCTCTTGGTTTGGTCATTGATCAAAAGAGAAACAACAGCACAGCTCTGGATAAGGTTAGCAGTCCCAAAGATTTTTTCTGAGCAGAGATAAAATTTTCTTGTTCCCTTGCCTGAAGATACAGAAGTGTTCCAACTTTCTCATGCAGCCTTCATTCATGAAAGCCTCTGTTTTACCAGCTCAGGTTAATGCAGAGCACAAATAAAAACAACCTACTGTCTTGCAAGGTGTGAGTCTTAGTCACTGAGTAAATTAACTGATGAGCTCTTCCACTTACACCTATAAAAATTGTGAACTAGCTGGTGTCTCCCAAATCTAGCAGTGCAAGAAAAAGCAAAAAGCCATTAAAAGGTTGTTATACAAAGCCCAACCTGACACACACAGGACCAGGATATTCCAGGCTGGTTTTGCACCAACAATATTAGCCAGTTTCCCCTGCAGAGTACACGATGTGGATCTCCACCATTGCACACCAGCTCTAGGATGCTCTTCTACTGGTCTAAGATGGTGCTGCTGCTCAAACCAACCAGACAAGCCTGAAGACCACTCTGCTCTCATGGCAGAGCTGACCTACCTTGTGCAGCGTCACACATGCAGGTAGGACAAAGAAGAACAAGTTATGTCTTCATTGTTTCATGCCACTGCACTGCAGTGTGTTTGGTGATAGCAAACCCTCTCATGGGATCAGTAACCCTTTCATGAGCCCAAGAGCTGTGCAGAAGCAAACACACACACATGCAGACAGAGAACAACTGTGTCTTTTGGGATTTTTTTTTGTTATTTTATTCACAATGGTATTTAGCTGCAGTAATTTTGAGACAAGCAACCCCATCATTTCACCCTGCGTGCCCTCTGAGAAAGAGGCTTTCTGGAGAGGGATTTGAGCAGCTGCTGCTTAGCAGAGAATGAAATTCAGACTGCTGGAGGGGGAGGAGAAAGGGGGCAACAAACAACATTTGTTTAAAATCTGGCAGGAGCATCCTAATTAGATGAATTATTGAATGGATCATCAGGATTGCTCCCCAAAGAGCCATAGGGCAGGAGAGCCCTTAGAGGACATGTTGATTTAAGACTGCAGAAATGATCCCAAAGAGCACCATCACTGAATGTGGAACACTAAAGGCTCGTTTGTCTCAAAAATCACACTTCCCACTCAGTGCCGTTGCTCACTTGCCATGTATATAAAGGTTGCAACAGTTAATCATTTAGACAGGGACAAATATTTATTCAGGGACTACCTTAACGTTGAATGTTATTTCCTCCATGACGTAAACTCGTTCAGGAAATGCTTTAGCCACCTCCTCCACACTGTTAAAATACTGCACTGGCTCCTTAATATCTCGGTCTTGTTCCAGCAGCTTAAACTGCCCTGAAAACAGATGATAAACAGAAGAATTGTAAGATATTTATATTGGACAACTGTCACTGTGGCAACTGCTGGCTCAACTTCTTCACCATTTTGCTCGGTCAATTTTTCCAGTTATTAGCAACCAAACAAGAAGACGAAAGATTGTAGAGTCTCCTGAACCTGCGATGAAAGACACCCACTTTCACTGGCTTGGAATGAAAAGAACACATGGCAGCCAAAGTGAAATTAAAAAAGATTGGTTTGTCACATGCTCTCTAGAAATAGTAAATAATTATGGAGGCATTTGCATTCGTGTAATTAATTCAGTGTCATAGCATTTGTACAGATACCACTTTTAGGCCTTTAAATATTAAAGTTTTACAAAAAGAAACCACACCTACAAAACCCCAAAACAATAAACATAAAGAGTTTGGGTTTGTTTTTAGCACCATCAAACAGCAGGCTAAACCTAAGCCCTTTTACCCCTGGGCCTCTCTAAGAATGAAACAGCATCTAACTTTCCTTAATGATAAACTAAACCCTTTGAGAACTTTAAGATATTTAAGACATAAGATATTAAACCACACACATTTAAAACTCTTTTGAAGGTGTCTGCCTTCAGAAGAGCATGAGAAAGAAGTGTGTCTTGCTAACTTTACCTCCCCCCAGCATGAAAACTTTGGCTATTTTCTATCTCTTGTAGAAGGCAAGAACTAACACGGAGGCAGCCACCCCAGGCAGACCTGCCAGGGACAGGCAGGCACATCAATCACTTGTGCACACTATGAACACAAAGTTTTAAAACTTTATTTTATAAATACAGAGATAAGAAAAGCTTAGACAGTTTACTGTTTGCATGACTTAAGCTTAAAATCAGTGGAGTAATCTTTCTAAATTTAGAAATAGTAACTACTACTAAGTTAAAGGCTGGTCTCAGCAAGACTCTGTGTAAAAAAAACTTCAGAAAATAAGAAGAGGGTTGAGTAAAATCTACGTTTGGTGCACCTCCTGTAAATAATATTTTAAAATTTACAATGCATGCACTGGATTATTGTTCCCAAATAGTGCTGAACTTCATTAAAATACATCCAGTACATAGGGATGTCAGCCACCTACAGAAATATTTTCTCACTCCTTCAGCATTCTTGTGCTCAGCACCCTGCTGCCCCTTTACATCCCATCAGGCTTGAGACTTCTGTGACACGTTGGGAGAATTCACCCACACTGAACTATTTCAGGCCACACAACAGCAGAAGACAACGCAAACTCAGCGTGCCCTGACGCCCATGAGGGAGAGCTGTCCTGCCCCTGCCAGCTGTGCACACACGTGTACCCACCCTCCCAGCCCTCAGGAGAGGTGCCAGAGCAAGAGGCTCTGTGCTGCTGCCCATCCCCAGCACCTGCTGCCAGGGGCACACCCTTTTAATCAGTATGTTAAGAGCTCTGTGGTTGTAACCCTGAAAATCAAACTTGCAAGGCAGAGGACTTCCTTTTATACCTTTCCACATGTTTTGTCTTTCTAAAGTGATCAGGGTAACTTTGAAGTATTATCAGCAGGGTAACTGCAGATGCTGGTTTTTCTCACTGCAGGACTATTTTTCCAGTGTTTTAATAACCTTTATCATGCTTCCAAAATCAGTTGAGTTTTCCCAACTTTGCATCTGCTTCAGGACATGCTATGTGACATTCAACCAAGGCAATTCATGTGCTTTGGAGACCAGCACTGGGGTAGAAGCCACAGGACTTTTGGTCTGACCTGAGGGAGCCCTTCCTACAGTGTACCACAGCAGGCTTCTCTAGGTCAGACCAAAGGTCTGCCTCACGCAGCATTCCACCTTAGACAGGAGTAAGCAACAGTGTAAGGAGGTTGGACTTAATGCACAGTTAGCAATACTCCCCAGAATCTCTTTCCCAGCTCTCAGAGGAACTCAAGGCTGAAGGATGCCTAGTGCAGGGAAGAGGTTTTGGGCTTAGCAGCCCCAGAGATTTTCTTCCCTGTAAATTTGTTTAATTGCTTACACTTGGTATTGAAAACTTTTATTGTAGATGTCTTATCTTGAAAAATTTTGGCAATTTTTTTCCCACCAACTTTAAAGTACCTCTGGGATTAAGACTACAAACTGTAGGAGTGATAAAGCTATACCTGGCAGACATGGGTAGCCACAGGAAACCCGACAGCAGACAAGCATTTGGAAAATACTTCACATACTCATTAGAAACATGCCAGCATACTAAAGCTGAATTCCCTCACCTGTCTGCTATGAGCCCTTTTGGGTGCAAAGCAATAGAGGGGCCAGGCAGCCAACACCTTTGGGCTAAGGGAATCTGAAAAATTAGCAGGAAGCTGTTTGGTTAACTGATACTGGGAAATGCGTTATGACTGATGCCAAGGCATGCACACGGAGAGACGAAGAGAGAGCTGTGCTTTTTAATCCCCAATCTGCCACAGATCATGAAAATCCTGTCTTCAGGATTTCCCTGTCAGCCACAGCCTAACCAAGAGGAAGATGCATTCCCTGGCTGAACAGGTCCTTTCTCTCACAGGAACCCCACTTTCCTGTAAAAGAAACTGAGGAGTGGGGAAGCTGAGTGAAGTCAGGTGCCCTTGTGCATTGAGTCAGGACACACCAGGACATCATCAGGTAGCAGCACAGACTATGAACTGTACCAGGGAGCACCTGGCAGCACAGAAAAACCACTACTTTAAAGCACAGAGCCAGTAAATGTACTTCAGATAGTCACTAAGAGCAGGATGTCACACAGTGTTCCTTCACCATGGAAGTGTTCCTTCCCCATGGGCTGACCTGAGGCTGTGTTTATTTTCGATTGTTATCCTCTTTCACTACCAACACATCCATTGGGATGCAGCCCTAACTGACTGCCCAGTTTGGGATCCAGGGCTCTGATTTGCAGGATTCCTGGTTGTGGCCACCATTCAAAGCAAGCTGTGATTAGAGTTTTTAATGACAAAAAAACCCCAAACTCAAACTTCAGCAAGTTTAGGTCATCTCAGACAGGTCTAAACTCAGTGGAGTTACTTCTGATTTGATACTCCATGCTTATGCACAGAACTGAGGTGAATATGATATTGCATGGAAGCTAAATAGTTTTTTGAAACTGTGGTATACTGCAATAATAAAATTTTACTAGTTCAGAAAGAAATTGAGAATTCTCACTTCAGAGTGGGAACTGAGTTGGCCACTGTAACAAAGCATGAATTCACATGAACAAGGAAGAAAAACAAAATACTGAATAGTAATACAAGATACGAACAATACTCATCCAGGCCTTTGAATGAGACAGTGGCCTTTAATTCTAGGTTCTCTAGTTACTCTGTTTGGAAGCATAATAATACTACTTTTCTATGACTGTTATATATTTAACAACAGTGAATCTGGTGGCAAGACAAGGCCAGTTACTCTCTGCAACCCAAAGTTCTACAAAAAATGTCCCAAATTCCTCAACACAGAACAAACGCTTTAGGCTGTGTGCAACTGGGAGCAGAATCTGCTCTTTACTGTAGAATTACACATTCCTGCAAAAAAAAAAAAAAAAGGAAAAAAAAAAGGAAAAAAGAAAAAAGGAAAATCATCATTGGGAGCTTGGGTTCGGTACAAAGCGACGCTCAGAGCTGTCTGTGTCGCTATCTGTGCCATCCTCCCCGTCCTTCAGCTGAGCCTCACAAACACAAAGCTGTCTGTGCCCTCACTGCTAATAAGCAGCAGTTCACGAGGAGGTTGACGACAGAGGAGTACACACAGATCCCAAAGCACAGAAGAGAAGGGCAGCATTAATCTCTGCCTGTTACGAAATCAAGAAGTATGCTGTGCATGGGAGCTGTCAGGGCTACACGTTAAAATGCCTCTTCATGAAAAAGATGGGTTTATCATTTGAGATTTTCTATAGACAGCTTTTTAAAAATTTATTTCCTCATTGAAAAAAGCAGACTTTTTTATTGGGAGGAGAGAAAGAAGGGCTGAAGAGCCTACAATACACATTTGAACCAGATGTCAGTAACTAACTAACTAACTAAAGGGGAGGAAGCAGACAATTTCTTACTACATTTCTGCCTGGTCTATTCAAGCCTCTGTAAAAAACCAAAGCATGGCTGAAACACAAGTTTAATGGACAAAAGTATGGCTTGACTGCATGTCAATGTGGAAATTTATTCCACTTTGCAAGAGGAACAATTTCCTTGGGACACTTGACAAAATTGACAGCAAGCTTGAACAAACCACAGGGCAATTTTACTTTGTGTTAATTAGGAATTTAACAAAAGAATTTAAAGAAAATATAAAGCTAAAACTATACTTTTATAGAAGCTCACCCTCCCTCTCTCACTAGCACAAAAAGAATAATGAAATGTTTCTGTAGTAAATCAGTGAAGGTTCAGAAAGATCAAAGAATCATAATACCTGCATGGTCCACTGAGCAGGTATGGCTATTCCTCTGCAGCCAAATGCTAGGGAGAAATGAACAACTACTGCAACCTTTATATCTCTTTATCTTTCTGTCTGGCCTCTGGCAGGCACAGTATTGGAACAATATATATTATCTCTGTAGATTATGAATTCTTATTTCTCTGTGAAGGTACTTACAGCAAAGACAGTAAATCTACTACTGGTAGAAATGAGTCTGGAAAACTAAAAAGGCAAGGAAGGACCTAAACCAGTGCTTATTCTCCAGTTTATGAAGGCATTTATAAAAACCCATTAGGAGCAGGAAGATCAGTCCATCTTCCTTCTTGCCAGACTGGCCCTGGAATGGCTCTGAGCAGGAGCATTAATCAGCCCTTTCTATCCCAGCTTCTGCTGCTTCCACTGCTTAGGTTCTTGCAGGCTTACACACACTCCTAACTCCAACCCAGCTCATACAGGTTATTTCTGTGATGTAACATCCCCTGGTTTTTGCAGTGACTTATCCCTTACCCTCAAATAGTCCAGCAGTTTCCAACAGTCCAGAATGTTCCCAAAACAGAAACATTCTGTACAGTGACTGCACTGTACCTAGACCCAGGCAGTCTTTATCTATGGCAGGCATTCACTGGCTGGACAAACTGTCAAGTTTTCATTGATATAAAAACATGAGAGCATGCTTATGCTCATACACCAAAAAGAAAAGCAGGAAAAAGAAACTCTCCTTAAAAAAAAAAAAGGCATGTCATCAGTTGGAAACTGATGGAAGGTCATTGAAACATCTGCTCAGCTGTGTTAGCTGCTAAATGTTTCTCCAAGGAGGCAGGAGCTGTATTGTCTTTCTTTGATTATTTAGTAAGTCTCACAGTCCTCTCTGAGGCTGTGTGCAAGGCCCAGTGCTTCTCAAGAATGCGCAGACAGCACAGCAGGGTAGCAAAAGTACTGCAGAGGTTTATGTTTCATATTATTTGTTGACTGCTGACTGCATTTTAGTATTTCAAAGAACTGCAGAGCTACTCAAAAAGGAAAGGCTCTGCCTGCCAGAATAACATCATTTCGGAAAAAGACAGTTTTTGCCTATATTTTTCTTCATTCCTGTGCATAACACTGATAGCAAATTACTTTGTTTTTCTTCACAAAATGATGATCTTTGATATATCTGGCAGAGTTGAAGAGCATAAGCCAAAAGTACACTACAGCAGATCTGGTTCTTAGATGCACCTGCACAGTGTTTATCTGATTGTATATACAACTCTCCTCAATATCTGATAAAGATACAAATTCATTTTAGTGGGGGACAAAGGAAGGAAATCTCAGTTTATGGTCTACTCTGTCAGCCCATCAACTAGATCATATGGTAGAGCTGTTTCATCCCTAACTAATCCTTAGGTAAGGCAGCCAGTCAAGACAGAACATGGCAAAATAAAGACCCTAAATTAATAGATTAAGCTATAACCATAACACTTCAGCCCACGTCCAATTAAAAAAAAAAGTCAACTTTTAGTTTAAATTGACATCTGCCAATGTCTTTGCATAGAACAAATGTGCCATTTTGTTTGTTGTTCTAGCAGTGGCTGTAGCTGTCTAGACCTGAGAAAAGGAAGAAAAGCCCATCACAATCTTTGACAGAGCAGTCATGTGGCTAAGTGGGACCATGGTGTAAAATTAATACTGAAGCTCTTTCAGGGTCCTATCACTAAGCCAAGGTGAAAGGGTTTGGCAGACATGCAGAAGCCATGATGGGAAATAAATGCCTTGCTTCACTTTTGCCATCTTCCAGCTTGTCAACAGTGAGCATTTGTTCTCAGCTCTCCAGAGGAGAGAAGAGTGTAGGCACACTCAGCACCAAAGCCCCACTGCAAAGAGAGAAATTGCAAGTGTAAATGGAATTACAGAATGCTGTTTTCAACAGCAGGAGCAGACAGTAGTACACAAATGGACTAGTGCAGGCAGGCTCGCTGCTCACAGAGGAGACAGGAAAGTGAATCACCTGCCCTGTTATCTCTGAACTCTCCACTGAAGGAGCTGCTGATTCCATCTCAGGTTGGGATGTGGCAGCAAACTAACATGGATGCAGTGCCATGGTAAGTTCAACCCCTCAGTCAAAGAAAGAGCAAGATAACCCAGCGGCACAGGTTCATCCTTGTCTGCCACACCGATAGCTTCTGAGAGCTATGGAAAAAAATGGCTTGGGGGCAGAGAAGATATTTTTTGGAGTTATCCATGAGAACTTTGTTTATTTTTATATTGTAGCCTGCTGAAGGCATACAGGAAACTATAAAAGGGTGGAGAATACAACAGGAAATACACAAGTATACCTTTGGTGCACAGCTTCCAAAGGATGACAACTGGCATACAAACTAGAAATGCTATGATTGATTCTTAAGGCAAAATCACCTTGAAACAGCTGTAAGAAACATAAATATTCCTTCTGGTTTTTTTTTTAAGAACTGGCTGACAATATTTTTTTCTTGAGGAGACAGGTGAAGAAGAGGACCTCTTGTGCCCCAATCTATACCCAATCTTCCGGAAATTTTGAGAATGTATTAAAAAAAACAGACAGAACATGAACTAGAGACAGATCTAATTAAACATGACACAAGTAGAATTCATCAAGTGTACTGGAGCTAAACTTATGGCACTGAAAAGCAGAGGGCAAGGCACAAAGGCACATTCAGTCAGCAGATATTGTGTAACATTTCATGGCGAAGTAGCCCTTCAGAATGAATAGTTTTACTTCCTGGAAGTCTTATGAAGATTTTGAAGGCTTAAATGCCTTTATTCCTCACTGTGTCATGTCTGTGGCACAAATACCCAATCAACCAAGAGAGAATGAGTCAGGCAGCACAACCTGGTGAGACATGTCGAAGCAGAGCATCAGCCCACTGACACATCACCTGTGCATATGCACAGACACCATCTGAGAGATCAAGGAAAGGAATCCAACCAAGTTTCCCACACAGCAACGCAATGCTTGCTAATCAAACCCTCTAATCCTGTGCTGGCAAAGCAAAGGCGATGGTACAGCCTAGCATTCTCTTTTGTCTTATCTTACTTTTATGACTCGTAAGTAGCATAACAAAAAAAAGAGAAAGATTCTGTTTGGCAGCATAACAAAGAAAAATCAGTTCAAATGGTGACTGATGATAGCTTAAAGCAGATTTAACTCACAGATACTGCAAGAGAGGGAATTTTAGGTTACAGATCATGTAAAAAGACAGACAGGGAAAACAAGCCTAACCTCCAACCTTTGTTTCATAAGTTATTATCATCACAAATACAAGATTACCACAATGAAATGTTCCATTTTCCAGGGTCACATGTTTTGAGTGTCTGGACTGTAAGTTAACTAGATTTAACTTACTGGGTTATCATCAATCTAACCTGTAATTAGCATAATTTTCTTCCTTTCCCATGTGCTTCCAACAGACATGAAGAGTATGTTCCATTAGCAGTGTGTTAGTTCACACACTCAGTTGACCATGCAGAGGACTCTGGTGACTACCACAGTGTCTGACTTTCCTAATTAATGTTAACAAAAGCTGTAGTAAGTTTCCTGGTGAAGAGTAAGAATATAAAGACATACACATGAAGATGGGATGCTCTCCTGGTGACTCTCAGCACTTACCCTGATCACAGCTCAAAAAGGGATTGAGAGAAAGAGTTACAGAAAGCCCAACTAAATCAGCCCAGAGCTTGCATGAAATAGTATTGAGATGACTACATTTTAGAGCAGCAGCCCAATGGCAAAATCTTTCCTTGTATAAGCATCATCCCCTTGGTACATCATATCCTGAGCATCATATCCTTGGAGTGGATAATACCCATGCAGATCTCAGTTATGACAATGTTTAATAGCCACTGAAAGCTTATGGCTCCAACCTACTGCAGCAGCATTCAGGATCCTTATGGAAACATCCAATGGAACTGCCTGCCACCAGAGAGGAAGACTTCTTATCGAAGACAAAGACAACTTAATCCCTCACTTAGAAGTCTCTAACAAAAACTACCAGAAAAGAAATTGAGGCAGAATCAAAGGTGAGAACATATATGGTTACAGATCTTACTATACTTTGAAACATTTGCCTTACTAAGTAAATGCATTGCTTTCACTTACACATTAACACTGACTGGGGGCTAAAAATCAATCCTAAAGAGCGGAGACTGAGCTTAGGTATGTCAATGCAAACTGAACATCAAACCCTTCACTGGGTGACAGATAAGACCCTTAACAGAACCTCACACTGCCGTGCCCGTAGATTTTTCTATTTGAGTGAAAGACATCACATACCTTTAAAAGTAAGAAGCAACACAGACCTAATCTGCCTTTGGATCTAGTCCTAGCTAGGTAATCTCCTCCCAAATCATCAGTGTACATCCATCCCAAGACATACATTAAACAAACAGGGTTGTCTACAATGGATTAACATTTAATTAAAGCCCAGAAGAAAGTTGAGATGAGAGTAACAGAACAAACTCCTGGTTAACATTTGAAATTAACATTACTAGTTTCAAGCAGGCTCAAACAGACTATGTTAGAATACCTGTTAAAGGTTAGCTAAGCATGCTGGGATTCTCTATCACAGCTGCATCCAAATATTTTGCCTTTACACCACATATTACTCACCTCATTAAAACTGATTTCAGAAGAAATTATGAATGTGTAACTTTTCCTCTTCAATGTTGGCAGGGAAAATCCCTTTTCCTTTTATTTCAGAACAAATTTGTAATTAATAATTTGGAGAAAACACAATCTGTTCCTGTGGGCTGATGCCCTCACCAGCAACAGTGCAGTTGTAATTCATAATCTGGATGGGCATTATGTACTACAAGTACCTAATGAGTACAGAAACCCAATGATATCCTCCCTTGCCCCAGCAGGTGCCTCTTCACAGAAAATCCACCTTTCACACTTGCCATTTTGGTTGCTAAACAGTGAACTTCACCTCCTTGTGCAAATGAAGTGTCAATGAAAGCAACTGGAGTATTTTCTGAGGGCAGCAATATTTCAGGACCTGAGTTCAGTGCAGTTCTAGTGGAACAGTTTCTTTTAATTCCAGTGCCTAATTTTTTTCAAGAACATGGAAATTATTGTTTACACTGACAGAAAGATAAAAACCAGACAGCATTCAAAAAAGAAACTGCGTTCACCTGTGGCAACAGAAAATTGTTATAGTGACAGATGGAAGAGGCTTCATTCTTAGAGAAATAGATGAATTTGAAAACAGGGCTAATAATTTTAGGGGACCAAAATTTGATTGAATTGCAGAGAGCCAATCTCTGCAAATTAGAAACAAGCAAGTTCCAGTCTCTGTGTCAGGTCTGCTCTGAATCCTAGAATTTCACTTTGATTAAAAAACTGAGAGAGTGCAATTATAGGGAGAGATTTAAGATGTGCAGAAGTGCATTTTTACCACAATATGGATTCCAGGGATCCTAACCACAAGCAAGTTGTGGATTTACACCAGACAACTTTTTGGATTTGGTATCCATATCTTAAAAAATAAATTTGCAAAGTGAAAACAGCTCTCCTGAACAAGTTCACACACATTCTTCTATTTCTTGATAAGCCAAAACTTTCACTAAAATAACAGCAGCAACCTCTGAGCTTAATCATTAACTTTGCCTTACTGAGTAACAGCTTTTATTTATTGATTTGGCAAAGGCTTCAAAGCCAGCACTCACCAAAACTCAAGCTCTTAATGGTTCTGCCACAGTGCAAAGACACTTTCTTCAATTGCAAACCGACCATCCTTTACGCTTTCTGCTCTTTTGCTGACAGATCTTTTTTCTCCTGCTACTCCCACACGAGTATCCCCATTTCTGTGGCCTGACCTGAGCACCATTCATTGCCTTCTTGCTCACTGAGAGTCTTTTGTGCCTTTCAGGTTCTGACCCCATCCCGTGGGCAACACACCCTGGCCCAAGTGTAGGATGGTGTGTCCTCCTCCCAAGGAGAGCAGTCACATCCACAGCACTGCTCCTGGCAGTCACTTGGGCTGCACTAAACAAAGCTAAAGAAAAACTGCATTCACAAAGCAGAAATCTTTAAAATGCACATAGACCAATTCTGTATAAAAAGTGCTTTTGTTTCCTGCTCAGGAACAGGTTTTTTAATTAAATGAATGGGAGGAGTTGTAAAAAAAACCAGGAACAATGACTGAGTCAGAAGCTCAGTCAGTTCTCAGTAGCTTAACAGGGCTTTAACATGAGACAGAATAAACTTATTTCATTCAGTCAGACATTTTTATCAATGTGTAGAGAGACTTCAGAGCTGAGGCTTGGTATCCTGAAAGACTGTCTGTGCATTATAGAGCAGCTTATTGTTTCAAAGCTTGTATCTCATTTGCTTGCTGAATATATATGTAGTTTCTAGCACAGCCTGTATTTTTTCCCCTTCTCCCCTCTCCCTCAACATAAATCTATTAAACTATTGTACTCAAATTATTGCAGAACCTGTCACTCAAACAAGTTCCCAACATTTGTGTATCTGCAATGGGAAGAAGCAGTTTCAGTTATTCTGTGTAATTAAAAAGACAATTTTCTTTGGAAAGGTACTATCACTTTGTATTACCAATGCCTATCAATGCAGACTATGGCTTAGTTTACATATTTATAATGTGTTTAAATTAGGAAAGAATTCAATTTATTAGGAAGGAATTAAATTGATTATAGCTCTGACCACCAGCAATCATGACCAAGTTCTGAAAAAACAAATTAACTTTACTTCTGGAACAAATTAAACAACATTTTAAAAACTGAAATGAAGCCAACTTCCAAAGAAACTCTTTAACTACACAATAGGTCTGGTTTATTCATCTGAGGTTTCCTGTCAAGGAGAGTGTTCAGCTTTAAGTACATTCATGCTACTGCTGAAATTTCATTAAAGAGAATTTAAAACAAGTGTAGAGCCAAAATAATACATGATCTGAAACTCACCTTGATGAAGTACACACAGGAGCTTATGCTCCAAAACTTGTCATCTGTAATACTGGAATATCTATCAAGCATACAAAGTAACTTGTAGCAAGCAAACATTTCTAATTTTTTTTTGGTTTAGGATCAGCAGTCACGTTTGTGTCATCGCCTCAGTTGAGAGGCAGAAGGTGTTTTGATCCCTTCATTCTGCATGAGCTAAGCCATCTCTTCACTCACTCCCTATGAAGGCAACAGAGTTTGTCAGAATTGTCTGGCTTCCAGTACAAGAGGACATTGATTCAGCACTGTGCAATTTACCCACGAAGCAGACAAAGCTCTTGATAACAGCTCAAGATGAATGAAGGCAGCTTTTAAGAATGAGCTTTTTGGCATATGTTCACAGCATGTGCTGAAGTGTCACCAGGAAAAAAAAAAAGGGAAAAAAGGGGAGGAGAGAGATGAGCTGAAAAGGTGGGTGAATAGAGATGATGAGTAAGAGCACATTGCTTCAGCACTGCCACTTCATTTAATTTTCACTGCTACTCAGGAAGGCAACAAAGATGATAAATCTAAAATGCAGATCTAAGCAAGATATGCATCTGCCTCAGTTCTCTTGAATGCATTCCGTCACACACCTTAAATAAGGAGGGTACCATCTAAACCTCTCTCTGGCAGTTCAACTTACCATAGCTGAATCCAAAAGGTATAAAGAAACAGAATGCCCAGCCAAATTTTTCTTGTAAGAATTTTTCTTGTAAGATGCCTGCCAGCTTGCTGAGAGCCAAATGAATCCTGTTACTGAAGGCTGCCAGCCTAGCCTAAAACAGCTTGATGGAAAAAAATGCTACAGACTACACATGGGATGGTAATTCCAAAAATGTGTTCAGACCACCACTTATGGGATTTTGTTTTCTCCATCATTCTTCCCTCTATGAATTATCTAAATGATAATTCATAGAGGGAAAATATTTACTAGTACAACTCTAACTCGTGTTTCTAGTGAAAAGTTCTTACTAACACTGGGCGTCTCCCATTGAAAGGCATTTTTGCACCAATCCCACTTTGTAACCTTTCACTGAAAGGACTGTGAAGTGGTAATCATCGCAGTGGCTGGCCTCCTGTTTGTCTTTGAGTGCTCATGGACTTCCCCCAGCTGCTAGATTATCATGATATATATTATTACATACTGATTTTTAAGTATAAAATCTAACATTAGCAGCTGCAAGTATTCCAGGGAAATTCTGTGCTTTAAATTTCTGCAAAAGAACTTTGGTTGTAAAACAAGGTAACCTTAAATCTGCCTCTAAGATTAGGAAAAATATTACAACTTTAATTTAAAAAAAAAAACAAACAAAAAACAAAAACCAAATTGTTCCTTTAATAATGAAACTAAATCAATACTGGATAGTTTGCCTTAGCAGATAGATTTAAAGTTGTAAAGATGCCATGGCTGGGAAAAAAAAGGACATTAGGGTTTCAGACAATTAGAATTGGTTACTGTAGGTATTTAGAAAGGGAGGCAGATGGTGCTTAGAGACCAGAAAAACTGGGACATCCCAAGCTAAAAGTAACTCAAAACCAAAACCCATCATAAGATCAGTCTGCTGGAGCTGTTACAAAGTTTTCCCGACAGCTTAATATTCCTTTCAGGAAAACGACTATTTCAGCTGAGATTTCTGAACATAGGAAACAGAGAGGCAAAGATGTTTAAAAATTCCTGCCCTTGACATGACATAAATCATGCTCTTTCAAAGCACATTTTCCCTCAAAAATGTCCAGTCCTTCCATTTTTCAACTGCACACCCGGCAAAGCAAAACCCAACAGCGCACAAGGCCTTCACAGACACACTGTGACACAGCCATCACCGTGCTGCAGAATGCCACTTGGAGAAGGGTCACCTGCCCCAAGGAAGCAGACCAACACTTCTTTTACCCCTTCATTCTGCCACCTCCTCCTACCACACCAAGCTGCCTTGAGGGGACAGTGTCCATGCCACCAAAACCCTGCCACTGAAGGTGAGGGTCTGAGCTTGGCCAGTGGTAGGTGCAGGATCCACAGAAAAAAGCTTCAGTGCCTGCCTACATAAATCAGTACAAAACACATTTAGTTAAATCATGAGAAAGACTGTGACCACCTAAGCAAAGCCACACACAACCTGATTTACAATCTTTGTCTTTTTGTCTCCTGGGGGCTCTCTTGAGGGATTGAGTGATATCAAAGCAGGCAATTCACTTTTGCTCCTTGCAGTCACTCTCCATGCTTTGAGCATGTATTATTTTGGCCTCTCCAGCCACTCTTCAAGTTGGAATTGCCCAAGTGACTGGGAGTCTAAATACCTACAGCAGTTACTTGATGTCCTATCTATGTATTATCCTGCCCTAGTGCTGCAGGCTCCTCATGGCTGAACAGGTAGCTCATTTGCCAGCTCTAGGAAGACTCAGCTGAGCCAGCTCTCAGAACTCTGTATGCCAGCTGACCCAAGTCTTTCCTTGGACAGAAGTCAGAAAACCACTCTGCACACTTTCCATCTGATCCACATTAAATGAGCCTTACAGTAGCCAAACACCACAAAGTGACAAACATCTGCACTATGGGAAAAAGGTGGCTATTTCCATTTTCCACAGTGGAGAAGACGAGTGGTACATCCAAATAGGATGAAGGACACAAGTGTCACACCACGCACTCCTGCTCCCCTGAGCCAGCAGGTCTGACAGCAGCACATTCCACCCCCAGCAGCACAGGATGCCCCCCTCCCAGGGACTCCCAGCACACAGACCCTGGTTGCCATCACATGTTGGGCTGCTGCTCTGTCCCTGCTGCTGTTAAACAGGCAAGGAGATGTTCTTACACATCCATGGGGTATGTGGGCAGACCCTACATGCTTCACTTCCAGGGTTTCCAGAGAAAGTCTCAGCCCTTGCAGACAGCTGATCTGCAAAGCCTGCACACATCTTCATGCACGCTGAAGGCATGGCCCTTTATATTTTATTTACTCACTTTTTCCCTGACAAAAATCATGTGCACCAATGCCTCTCTCCTCCCCTTCTCCCTCATCCACAATTATTTCCCTTTGAAGAAAAGGAAAAACAAGCAAAAGAGTACCTTTGAAAATATCTTTCTCCTCTAAGAAGATTTTTCCCTAGCAAGTGGCTTACCCAGGAATCAGTAGGACCCAAATTTCATAGTAAACTCATGGAAACATGGAGTAAAGAAAGCTATGCTGCACAAAATGATTATTTTCTTCTACCATTAGAAAAAGCTTCACAGTTAGTATTAATATTTAGAGAAATCAAAGTTTAAATGCATTCTTCCCAGAGTAACAACAGAGGATAAGTTTATCTATGTCCACATAGCATACCAACTCCGACAATCAGTGAAAAAAGGAAGGTTAATTAGTAAATAAATTGAGCCAGATACCAATCCTTCACAATAAAAAAGCTTACATATACCAGAAATATCAAAACCACATACTTTAGATCTTCGTGAAAGATTACAGCATGAAGCTCTATGGGCTAATCCAGGAACACCAGACAATTTAATTACATTTTCTACTGAAAAAATTAAACCATATGCATAGCTCTTCAGATCAAGCTTCCTAACATGTGTCTGGTTTTAATATCCAACATCTGTCTGAAAATGAGATTTTCATTTCCCTTATGAAATCTGATTCCACTCCATGGTCAAACTCAAGGAGCAAACTCAGCTCATCTTTGATGGAAAGAAGTGAGTGAAAGAGAACAAATGTTGGGTCATCTGATTTAGCCTTATAGCTAAGAGTTCTAAATGCTAAAAATCCTAGAATACAGTAATTGTTTTTTCACTGGTGAAGACAATAGGGAAATGCAAGAATAATCAGATTTTTTTCCCCCCTCCAAAAATATACCCTAAATTGTCTTCATTTTCTCTCTTTAGGACTACAGCTAATTAGGGTTTCAGCCATTATTAAACAATCTCTCCCACACTGTAGTGCTCTCTCACTAGTTTTGGCTGTCTCCTTGAGAAAACCTTGCAGAAAGACTGCACATGTGTGAGCTACAGACAAAGAAGTGACACAGTGCTTCTGCTGGATCAGCTCATCTGTCACCTTCATCACCCGTCCCCTGCTGTTACTGAGCAACACAAAGCATGGTGAGATTTAGAAACCTGCCTATTATGAGAATCCAGAAATATTCAGTGCTCCAGTTCCTGTCGGCTGAACAACATCTATACAAAGGAGAACCATGGAGGTGGTGATTTAACTCCAAAAAACAGTTGCTGTAGGTGTTATTTTACAAAGTTGTAACACCAAAAAAAAAAAGTGCTCTTCTGAAGGAAGAACCCAAGCCTGCCTATTCCATCTGTATTTTACCTTATGCTAGCAATTTGCTTGCCATTTTTTTCAGCAGCCTCTTTCCAGAGGATCCTGAAGCTCCTCTCAAAACTTTATTTCACTGAGTGTACAGACAAATTCTGTGTTCAGAAACTTGATGAAACTTTTCTGTCCCTCATACTGATCTAAAGTTTTAGAGTTGTTTCTTTTTTTTCTGCAAGAGAATTATTCTAAGATACTTTCCCAGTGCTTTGAAGCCTGCATGAGATGCCTGCATGTACTCAGTGCCACCAACCAGGCTTAGAAAAGCCTACATCTTGGTGGGCAGCTGGAGTTCAGTCTACCCCTCTTCTGTTTCATTTGAGCTATCAACCTGAATTTATTACATCCGTGGTACAAATTCAATCTTTCTGCCACAGTCAGAACTATGTATACCTAAGAATAAAAAAAAAAACAAAACCAAAAACTGCTCCAGATACAATCCTTGGGGCAGGGTAGCTGATTATACATCTTTATGGTCAAGGAACTGTGAACATGGAATGCAAATTTCAAGTCATTGCTCCACATCCAGCAGGACAGAAAATGCACGAGTATACACATCTTATATATTATTCACAAAAGTTTTAAGTCATTAGTTATTGTAGGGTATGACTTTTTATTTCCATTGCAGATCTGAGAAGCTTTTCAATTAAGAAAAAAACCCCAAAACCTGAACACAAGCCTACCTTCAGACTGAACTCAGAATGCTACAAAAGTGTGAGCAGTTCAGCATTCCCAGGAAAAAACTGTATAGCTAAAAATTGATTCTGCCAAGTCTAATTTCAAACCTCTACTAAGAAATCATGAATGTTCACTTGCACCATTCACCCTCACTTACACTAATAGCCTTGTATTTGACTGTAAATTTCCTGTGATGAAAATGTAATACACAGCAGCAGCAAAACATCTTGCCCCTGCCACTGTCAATTCTGCAGAAAAAATTAACCTGCATTTTCCTGGCAAAGGAAAAGTTTCATCAACACATTGGACAAGAGGGTCTGGAGCTGTGAATATGTTATTTTAATGATTTCTAAGCAGCATTTACTCATTACATTACCTAGAATAATAGCCCAACTCTTTCAGGGTTGATCGTTTTCTAAAGATGAAACTGCTTTATTTCAGCTTCCATCCAGCAACAGGAGTAGGAAATTGCTCTTACCCCAGAAGGGAGTTCCTCCTGATGAAGCAATTAACAAGATAATCCAAGATGCTGCAGCATTTGGAGAAGCCAGGCAGCACAAGGAGCACATTGTTAGAAGCCCCCTGCCTTGCAGGGGCACCCTGGCTCCCCTTAGGGCAAGAGTTCAAAGGCTTTATACAAAGCTGTGCAAGGGGCAAGCTATAACTCACCCTCTGCCTTGTTTTTTCTCCTTGCCTGGGGTGCCAGAGCTGATGCCTTGGAGACAGGTTTCAAAGATCAGGTCTCCACCTTGACTTTCTGCACTCTTCTGGCTTGACTCTCCTGACGGCTGGTGGCAGAGAAAGGGTTGGGGCTGCCTTTCCTTCCCTGTCAGGACCAGTCCCACAGGAGCACACAGAAGGATTACACAGAAGGCAGTTTTGTTTCCACTTGGCATCAGAACTGATACAGAGAGTCAAAGGGAGGATCAGCACTGAAGATTCATTTGTGTATCAAGGGGAAATCCAGAAGCCATTGAAATTGTTTACAGCAGGTTGAAAGAATAATACGAAGAACAAACATTGTGGTGACAGATATCCAGATAGCTTTTGCAGGCAAATCTCAACGCCTTTAGCCCAGCTAAGGCTCATTACCATTTACATATCATCTCAGGATTTTATTTCAAAAATTTTTAAAGCACCAAATTAAGAAGGTTTCAGAGAAACGGGAGCCATCATGCCTTCTCCCACCCCCTCCTGACTCTGCTTTGGGATTGAATTGAATTTACACAGCAGAACAAAATGGTTCCAACAACTGCTGCAGATGAGAAAGAGGGGAATGGGCAAAAAGGTGCAATGCACTGGGGAGCAAAAGGATGCTGATTAGGCAGCCCTGTGCACAGGGCATTTCTGTGACAATTTCACAGAATTCCTGCAGTTTCACACTCCCAGAACAGGCTCCTGGAAGTCTGGAAAAGGCAAATCACATATATTGTAGGAGAAAGCAGGTCCATCACCTTGTATCCCAACACCTGGTTATTCCTAGACAGTCACCTGGTGATTTCTGTTGTTATCTGAAATCCCTGTATCTAATAAGAGGAGGATGGCAAAGAGCAAGAGATGTTTCCCTACCGGACACAAGGGCAAGTTAGGAGTGATGTGTGAAGGAGTTGCAGTATCCCAAGGACACCATGCTCCTCAGTGGGAATCAGGCACAAGTATCCAGACTTAAGACAAAGAGCCATGGAAGCTGAAATATTCATCCACATCCACGTTGTGTGAAAAAGAAGTTTCCCAGGCAACCCCTTTTTTTCCATGGCTCCCCCATTTTGTGATACCAAAATTCCCCGAGTTCTGTACCAATGCATTCTGGCCACACTACTGACCACTGTTTCATGCACTGGGTACAGATGGAATATAAACAGTTAACATTTTTCAGCCTATCAAAATAGTCTGCTTCTAGAAGTAAGAAAGGGTGAAAAAGTAGCACCGAATCCTTCACCTTCATGTAACAGCAGTGAAGCTAAAAATAGATTTATAAAATATTTGTAATCCTTAACCTGCCTTCAAATCAAAGTGATGTTGAGATTCACCAGTGTTTAGAGACCCCAAGAGATTTATTTGTAAATGGTTGGCTCAGACTCAGCTAAATCCTCCTTCTTTGTATTTAGCCAGTGTGGTGACCTGGTAACTATTCAAAACATAAATTTTAATGAGAAAAATATCCAACCACCTCCAGCACATTAAGGTTCTGTAATGAGAAGAGAAGAGAAGAGAAGAGAAGAGAAGAGAAGAGAAGAGAAGAGAAGGAGTAGAGAGGTGTTGGCTCACAGAAGCTGGGGGGAGGGGAAACCTTTTCAGCAGCACATGAATTCAGTGTTCAGAAGAGGCCTGAATCTTCCACACAGGCAATGTGTTTTGTGTGGCTCCCTGCACAACTAATCTGTTGTTACTTATTCTTTTCTCCTGCAGTATAGATGGACCCTGTGTAACAGGGGACAGGGTTTTGGAGAACAGCCCTCATTTTGTTCAGTACAATACAGCCTTCTCAACTCCTAATGCTGCCACTTGAACCCTCAAACCCTCAAAACAGGCGAGAGAAGAACAATTTTGAAATGAATAAAGCAAATAACTGATTTGAGTCTCCTTTGGGTGTAATGTCACATCCCAGCTTAAGAGCTAGTAAAAGCTTTTATGGAACATTTTTCACACCTGGTAGTTCATACAAATGCTCCCTATGGATATTTCTCAATTTTCCAAAGAAAAGAGACAGTTGCCATTGTCCCGAACAGATTTCCAATGAGATATTTGGTGAAGATCAGAGAGGAAAGGCATTACATTTCTGCTTGCACATGATTAATTGGCATCACTGCAGACTAGTGGACACATTCATTTATGTAAGGACAAGGTTTTAGGCTTTATCAGTGACGTTTTAGATCACAGCAAAGGAACCTTTGCTGATCTACCATGACTCACCCAGATTAATATTTCCCAGAACAAATTTTGTAATACTGAAAGAAGTATAAAATGTGCCCACAATAATCTACGAAAAAAGCCTACCACTGGAAAGCCATTTTTGGTGAAGGCTGATATTTTTGTATCACAGCACCCAAGAACATAATTCACATGCTAAATCTGTTTCATGTAGATAAAGTTTAACAGATTTTTTATCCATAAAGGCACAGAGACATGCAACCACAATTCCCGAAAGATAAAGGAATTCCCATTCTCATAGTTAGAAGTGAAAGGAGTGGGCTGGAGAGGGAAATGACTGTAGTTAAAACTGTCAAGGAGTCTCAAGGAATGAATATGCATTGCCTGACCTGAATCTATTCCAGTTTCACATGGTACAAGAACAGAACATTTGTTTCCATATGAAAAACAAAACAAAAAACCAAAAAGTGTTTCCATGGCTTTCCTAGGTAAAGCTGCATTTGGATCTGTTTTGAGATAGCACTTTTTGTAAAATGGTTTGGTTACTATGAAATGCCTCAGAGCACTTCAGGCTGGTAAAGGATAATGTAGTTTGCTCCCTAAAACAATATTGCTCTCAAGTATTGTAAAATAAAGAGAAAGACATCCTTAATTTCAAGAAAAAACCCAACTGAACATGATCAGCAGGAGACCTCTGTTTGTACTTCATTAAACAGGATGGAATTTATTGCTCAGTAAGGAAGTTCAGGATGTCAAATTTTTGCCATTTGGTGCAAGGCTGGAAGTTGCTGTGTGAAGCAGGTGCGACAGAGAGCAGAGTTGTTCAAGCATGTTAAAGCAAGAACATCCTGTGAACTCCTCCAGAACGCTAAGGCTTCATTTACTCATTTGTTATCTTAAAGTCATACTTGTCAGCTTAAGGTCTCTGAACCCAAATGCTCCCAAACACAGTACTAGCACATCATGCACTTGCCCCTGAGGAGAATGTATGAGTAACCTACCTTTTAAGGACACCTATGCTGAACTATGAGACATGGGATTCACTCTTGTAAGAAATTCTGCACTGAGAGGTATTTAATTTTATCTTTTATTAGCAGCTCTTGGCAAGTGTCACTATTAGCACTGCAACGAAGAAATTGTGGAAGACCGAAAAAGAAAGATCGGTGATATTAATGGTTATATCTACCACAAAACTAAATGCACAAACACTGCAACAAAGAAATTGTGGAAGACTGAAAAGGAAAAAGAAAGATCGGTGATATTAATGGTTATATCTACCATGAAACTAAATGCACAAAAAATTGTAAAATTATGAAGCTCAGAAATCATGGTCTTTCAGCTACAAAAAGGAAACTCTAGCCTATTTAGTACAGTGAATCTATTCTATTCCAAGAAATGAAGGGAAAAGAGAGTTAAGGTGAGGATTCAGAGGAAGCTATTTGGCATCCATCCCAGAGAACTGCTAAGCCCTCTCCTTCCATCCCTGCCTGAAGCCCCAACCTACCAGAACACAAAGAAGAGTTTCCAAGGGACTAACTTATGCCCCAGTTAACAGGGAAATCTGGAGCCTCACTTATAAAATAGGAAACAGTGAGGCTCAAGGATATTGGGGTCATTACGTCTGATAGCAAGAAAGTTTGAGAGTACAGATAGTTTACAGGAGGTGATATGAAAAATAGGTAAAAGGCTGTTTATTCTTAAAAACCCCTAAATCCTTAGTTTCTGCTTTGTGAAAACCACCCAGTCGCTTTGTGAAAAACTGTGGATGTTTGAGTAGCCAAAGAGGCAACCTGGAAGGGTGGGGAAGATTTTGTGGGTGGAAGCAGGAAAACAAAGAGGTCGAAAAAGAAAGAAAACTGCGTACATCAGCACAACTACTCAGATGAACATGAGTATTCTCAGCTTGGATGCATAAGGGCTTAAACCAGTAGAATCCAGTTTTCACAAGTTCACAGCCATGAGCAGAGAGACATTCTCTCTCTAGAGAAAGAAAGAGAGGGGGAGGAGAACAAGCAAGTTAGCCAAGGAAGGCCATCTGTTAAGTGAACTTCAGCTATGAACTCAAGACTTGCCCTTACTAGGCTCAAACATTAATAGAAGTGTCCAGAAAACACCAACAGCTAAACATAAAAATTCCTTTAAATCAACAAAACTGAAAAAAAATAAACACGGAGGTGTCTATTTTAAAATAAATGCTGCAGCCACTTAGTCACAAATTAGATGCAAAATAAACCTTAAAACCAACTCCAAAGCAAAAATATTTTTAGTAATTTTGAAGGTGTATTCTCATCAATTAGGAACAGGAGAACAGTTAATGCTATGCACATGCCAAAATTTCTCCTGCAGGATTTGTAAAATTTAGGAAGAAGTATTTTGGAGAGATACAAGAAGAAAAGGGAGTGGGACAAAAAGCCTCCCACACACATCCCCAGCTCCTAGCAGAAAGGAAGAAAACAGTGAATCTCAACATCAGCTCCAGATTTTGGGCAGTAATTCAGAAGGCTGGGAAACATGAGAAACTAGATGGCTATAACCCTTACCACTACACCTTGTGGTACACCACCAAACTTCCTTTCCCACAGAAAGAAATGTCACCAGTGTACTGCAGGTGATAAAGACAGGTTCATTCCTTTCCTCATCTTGCTGTCCAACTCTTAAGAGCATCTCATAAAACAAGACAAATAGCAGAACAAAACTGTCCATTTTACAGCAAGGTTTCAGTGCTACAAGGTTTCAGTGCTATTTTCAGCAGAAAATAAAGGGAAGGGATGTCTGTCCTTACATGACAAATCTGTAATGTCCTTAATCAGGCAGGGACCTCTGGAGATCATGAACTGCTCAAAGCAAGACTAACTTGAAAGGTGGATTGCAGAAAGGTGGAACCCAGTTCCATCAGGGTTGGAAGGTGTCCAAGGATAGCACCTCTTCATGGCACCTCTGGGTGATTCTCTCCCAGCTTTAACTGCAATGATGCTGACAAAGCTTTTCCTTATATCCAAGCCTAAGTTTCCCTGTTAGACATGGCATATGTTGCTCTTTCATTGTGCACCTCGAAGTGTTTCACTTGTCTTGTCTCAAAACTCCCTGTGGCTGGTGGACACTGTCACTCCCTGTGTTTCTCTTCTCCAGGCTGAACAAGCCTGACTTCCTCCAGCTTTTCTTGTAACACCACATGTTATAGCCTCCAGCTATCCCAGTTTCTTTTTCCTGCTGATCACTAATTCCAGACAGACTAAAATTTGCAGAGAGCTCCTCACAGCTAAATAAGCTTGCCAGTAAGATCATTCTGAAGTTAGCAACCTGCCTTCTCTGATATTCCCTTTATAAAGTACATTACTGCAATTTCCCTCAACATGAAGGATGGACAGTTTCATAGTTTTATCTATAAATTGTTAAATCCTGGAAATGTAAACCAAGCCTTTTATACTCCCCCCCTTAAAAAAAAAAATCATTATATATTTAACATGCACAGTATCCACACCATCAACTACTTGGTTTTGCCTTTTTGTCAGATTTTACAGTTTTCAGGACATATTTGCATAGTAATTTCTTTACTATGAAAGAAGATTCCTTGTAATTATGTGACTCCAGAAACTATGGTGTCCAACAAAATAACAAATGAAACAATTACTAAAAAAAAAAATAAATCAAGAATTGAAAGGAATTCCCTTGATGGTAAATGAACAATGTCCTCCCTGCTATAAGAAGGATAAAAGCGAAAATATACTTCTCTGATATGAAAACTGATAGAAATACTAATGACCTAAAAAGAACAGGCACAAAGATAGAAAACACCACTTTCAGAGAGAGATTACAAAATGCCAGTCACAGGAAAACCCTCCTTTCACTCCCACCAGAGCTGCTAATCTCCCATTTAATCCTTCCCCTCTCCCTCATTTTGCAAAATAAATTATGAAGCCAGAAGGAGCCAATGTAATCATCTAAGTCTTTATCTCCTTGATAGAACAAGGCAGAGGACTGCAATGAATTATTTCTTTTGAGTTAAGGCTTATAGGTTCTTGCTTATTCCAAAAGGGAAGAAAAATTTCCCCTATCAATCTTGACTGAAATGTTTCCAGGGAAGGAAGTTTTACCCTCAAATTAATGTTTTTGTCTTTGTGCTGATTGCTACCATTTTGTTTACTTTCAATTCCACTTCTGATGTGACTTGGCCTGGCAGGCTTTTCTAGCTTTAACATTACATGGCTTAATTTCACTGCTTCAATAAGGGAAAGCTCTTCAAGACTACAGCTGAATAAAACCAACTTTCCTTCCAAGCCCCCAGAGTTTGCGTGGTATTATTGTCCAGCCCATCACGTTGATGTGCCTCTTCTAGGAATCCTGCTTTTCCTCTACTATCTGCTCCACTGTGCAAACTAGACAAAAATTGTATTCTGGCTGCAGTCACATCATTCTTATACAGAGATCCATATATGCCTCTGTTTTCTCAACCCATTGGTTACTATGAGGCCCATTTACCACATAAATTAGATTAAAAAATCTCACAGTGGATAATCAAGACCTTTTCAGAAATGATGCTTCTTAAAATACTGGGTTTTGATCCTGTAAGTGTAACTTACATGCCTTTGTTCCTACATATATAATTTTTCGATCTGTCTATAATGAAATAAATGCTGTTTTAATATAGAATAATATTTAACCTAAATTATTTTTCTACCCATGCCTGATCTTTTGTTTGCCAGACATCCAATTAATTAATAAAAATGCTAAAAAACACACACACATTTGAGAAAGCATGGGTATGAATGGAACTTTATAATAGCTCAGTTCTTAAATCACAGGAAAAAAGACCGTATGTCCAAAGGTTCTCTTTTCCCTCTCTTCTCTCACTTCCAATGCGGAATTTGTTATCTCTAAGCCAATCCTGGCAAATATCTGACCTGTTTTTAAAGCTCCTAACATAGGAGATGCCTCAAACTGTCAAGGCACTTTAAGCCAATGTATAGCATTCTCACATGCAGAAAAGTTTTTTGGGCTATTTGGAATAACTCATTTAAATCTCCCTTGCTAGGACTCTTTCCTTCAGAGGTTGTGTTTTCCAGCTCTTGGTTATTCTTGTTTCTGTCATCTGGATTTGCAGTTGCCTGCACTTTTCTTGATATTTGGTGTCAGAAGTGAACATGCTGCTCTGCTCCTGCCTTACCACAGCTGAGAGAGCAGAACCGTATCATCCCACAGACTGACTTCCATCTCAGACACATCACCCCTCCTCTTTCCTTGAGGCAACAGCATGACACAGTTGACTCATGTTCAGATTTATAAACAGAAGTAAACTATTACTAAATTTGTTTTCCATCTCTAAATATCCAGCTGAAAATAAAATCTTTGATGTCTGCTGCCAGCAATGTGCTTGATGCCTGCCTTTAACCTTTATTCATGCTCTTGTTCTAAAGCGGATTCCATTTCAGCTGTCAAGAATTCTAAAACTGGAACAATCAGGAGCTTGGATGGTTGATTTTCAGACATATCAAAAGACCACTTTCTTAATAAATAACATAAAAAATCAGAGCAGAGCAGTAGATGTGGACCATAAACACTTCTTGCTTGAATCACAATCGTCTGTATGGGTGAAAGGGCATTTCATTTTGTTTGCTCCCAACCACCCTCCAGCACACCAAGTCCACTGGACAATATCTGCTATTTCTTCAGGAGAAAGAAAATCTATCATTAAAATAAACAACAAAGAAAGAACAGGGTAAAAGACCTACTGGTGGCAAGCACTGTATTTTTTAAAAACCAACTCAAGTGTCACATGGAACAGCAAAAGAAACACATTCTTTATTTGCCCTCTTCTTTACAGCTTCAGTGAGGTAGAACATCTCGGGGAAATGACTAACAACTAGAAAAAAGAGGCACCAGCAATGATTACTGAGGTAAACAAGCAGTGTTCAGTAGCACACAGAGATTTCTGTCTTTGTAGTAACACTAAATTAGACTATAAAAACCTAGCAAGGGAGCACTCAGGCTACAACCCTCTAAAACATTCCTGAGTTCAGAGAGTCTGTGTTCCTTACGCATAACAACAACTGTTGTCATCTCAGATATATTCCCCATGTTTTAGAAATGCGTGTAAATAACATGCACTACAACCTGTACTGCATTACAACTTCACAGAATATATGATGTTTGTATTAAATATCACAATAGTTTTCCAAAAGGGACGCTGGTGTGCAAGAGCAGTGAAATGCCCAGTGAGTTGAGGAAGAGTCAAAAGAAGCATTTTCAATACATGAAGCATTGGGTAGGAGATATATCATGTATATGCAAGAGTGTCTTAAATCTCAATAGTTCCTAATGAAAGAGACAAAAAAAGCCACTATGAAGGGACTTTCTTCATTAGGAACTAGCCTTCATTTTGATACAAAATATTCCTAAATGCTGTTGGACAGACAGATAGCGACAGACACAATCTGTTGGTTGAAGCAATTGACTGTATGTCTTTGTTAAGATCTTCCTGAAGTTCTGACATGGGCTTTGAATTCCTCATAGTCAATTAGCCCAAGAAACAAACAAAAAACCCCAAGAAGCTTCTGTTGAAATGTGTTTCTCCTTCTGAAATGTGTCAGACAAACATGTTCTATTTTTTTTTCCTCCTAAGGAAAGTAGTCACAAGAAGCATTAAGAATACGTAAGAATTTACAGAAATAACAACTGAAGTAATACCATAAAAGGCAGAAATGAGCCATAACATTAAGAGCTACAAAATGTGACATCTCCATGGTGCCTCCCAAGTAATGATTAATATTTTCCTTGCCTCATATACCCATAGAAGTTCTAGAAGCTTAGCAATATCCTTCTTTCAAGAAAGAAATAAAAATCCCTGGATTCTTCTTTCAACTGTTGTAAACCAGAGTAGCATGAAGGAGTTGAAGTGAGCCAACTCCTCTCCTTTGTACAGGGAGTGCAGAGGCCATCCTTAAACCAGCTTGAATTTCAAAGCTGCTTTCAAACACTAGCAAGTCCTGCTTTCAAACACAGTGCAAGTCCTCCTGGTTCTAAAAGGGAATATAATTTAAGAAACTGCTCTGCCTGGCTCATTTCTGAATTGCTACTTAAGGTAGATTTTATTGAAAATGTCCAAATACAGCATTGTGCAACACTCAAATCTGACAGGAAAGGGAAGTGCTTTTAAACTGTAGTAAATATTATTAAAACCACACTCATTTATAATGAAAGATGGTACTGACTTACAGGAGGCCAACAGATATGAATTGCACTTTCTGTCAATGAACACAGTTCAGCCTTTTCTACAACTTTATTTTTCACATTTTACTAAAGAGGTTTCTATTAAACCATAACTTTTCCAATTTTCCTGATGTGAACCCATTTCCAGCTGTAGGTTGAAACTGACTTAACCACAGCCAACATTTCAAAGTCTTTTATGGAAGCAGTGTTATTTTTACCAAGATAAACACTATATAAATTTCCACAACAGTCTTGTCTGGAAACAGCATAGGAAAGTGTTCTGAGTTCTAGAGTGCTGAGTTCAGTGAATATTCTTTTAAATCAAGTGAGCAGATCCCTCTAGCCATCAAGAGCAAGCATCTTTTAGAACTCCTTGGCTCATCTGACTTTTAAGGATGCTGTTTGCTCAAATACTACTAAGCCTACTGCTCCCAATAAAGACTAACAAAACAAATCTAGAACTGTCTGTTACATGCCTCCCACACAATGCTTATAATGACTATACTATTTAGGGTGTGCAGTAAGATGGTGCTAGGATGTTATTTAGAAAATCAAAATTTTCTTAAAATGACTCTGAGTTCTGTCCTGTTAGAAAACACAGAGGTTTTTTCACATGGTTGAAGTGCCTAGATTAAAACCTTGCATGTGTGACCTCTTTAATCCAGATTAATCACAGATGGTGAACATATGCAGCATAAAACAACATTCACCCAGCTCACTCTCTGAACCCTTCTTAGCTGGTAAATGAATGCTTTTGAGGAGGACTTGCAGAAGTCCCCTTAAATCCATTCTCAGTCAAGTAAGTGTAAAACTACACAGTAAGAAACCATCTTCACTCTTCTGAAGAGCTGATTGAGATTAGAGGGTAGGAAGGCACATGAAGTCAGTGACATATTACAGCACAGAGATACATTAGTCAGGGTTTGTTTGGTTTGTTTGGTTTAAAAAATATTATAAAAATACCTTCATTAAAAAAATTCTATTTTAACTGTATAAACCAAAAAAATAATGGCTATTTCTGAGAAATCTTCACTGGATTTTCCTACTACAACATCCTTTATCATGGTTCACTTATTAGATTTGGAAGTACAGGTAGCATCTCTCTTTCATGCCTCAAAAACCAGGCAGTCATCAGGCTCCCGTGCAACACAAGAAGTCTGTCTTTCCACTCAGCTAGACCAGGTATTGAAGTGGAGATGACCCATGTTCAGGTAAGCACTGCTGGTTACTTGTGAGAAGGCCTCCAACACAGCTACTTTTCTATTCCCTGTGTGACAAGAAAGCCTCCTTTCTTCACTTGTACCTTCCCAGAGAATGCAAATTTCCCAGACGCTGAAGAACCAAGAACTGGAAGGAGTCTTAGCTGAAGGCACCACTTTCCATGCAGGCTGGATCGGGCTTGGAGCAACCTCATCTAATGGAAGGTGTGCCTGCCCATGGCAGGAGGCTTGGAACTGGATGGTCTTTAAAGTCCCTTCCAAGCCAAACCACTCTGTGCATAAAAAAACACCGTGGTGCCCACAGAGGACTAAACTGGGTGCTTTCCACACTGCTATCTGCTAGTAATAATGATGCCTAGTCACAGAGAAGAGAAAGTGTAAAATCTCACCCTGTAAAGATGAGATTAGAGGCTGAGAACATTTTCTGCTCTACGTCAAACTGTTTTGCCCTCCTACTTCAATACTCAAATCCTCCATTTATTCTTCCCGCCAAGGACTCCATGTGTCTCATCCCTCCCATGCAGTGCAAAAATAGCTGTTCCTCCCTAAGAACCATGTGCCCAAAAGTCTGCCTGCCTTTTCCAAATGTATCTTGTGAAATTCCAGCTGGTCTAACAAAAATATTATGCCTCTCTATATAACTTGTTGTCACAGAGACAACATACCTACAAACACTACAGCTACTGCCCCTCTCTGCCTGCATATTCCCTTCCTTCCCCCTCACTTCTTCCATAGAGAAATAAATAGAACATTCCAAGCTATCCAGGTTTTAAAACTTTAGCTAAGATTTAAAGTCAGAGATTAGACAGCTACCCCAAAAAGCTGTCAGTTATTTGGTTTACAAGGAAAGCCAGAAACGGGTCAGACTGCTTGCCAAAGCTCCCTGATATCACCTCAAATATCAGCTGGCATTTTGGAACTACCAAGATGTAGAATCCACAGAAATGTGGGACTGTAAAGTCCCCATGGCCATTAAGTTGATCAGGTTTCTGACCAATCACAGACCATCACAGTAACAGCTCTGTAGTCCACCAAAACTGCCAGTATAATTAACTACCGCTGATTGTCTCATTATGGACACAGAGGGATTTTGCACCGGCCTTGCTGCAAGTAGCAAAGGAGGACTATGATGGAGCAAGTTCAGAGGAGGCCACAAAGGTGATCAGAGGGCTGGAGCACAGGCTGAGAGAGTCACCGATTGTCTCATTAGGGACACAGAGGGATTTTGCACTGGCCTTGCTGCAAGTAGCAAAGCAGGACTATGATGTGGAGCAAGTTCAGAGGAGGTCACAAAGGTGATCAGAGGGCATGGGGAGTATTCCTCAGTTTGGGTTCATCTGTGAAGGATTTACAGCCTCTGAATGTGAACTGATGCATCACGTATAAGTCATGAGCTTCAGTTTCAATTCAGACAGAGGACAAGCAGAGACTTTAAGCTTCAATTGGAAGCTTTCATCAGTCTACTTACATTTATTTGCCCATGCAAAATTGTAAGACAATTTTTTAATTTGCTGCAGGACAGCCATAATTACCCATAAACCTTAAGTCCTTATATAGATTTTAATTAAATGTGTTTACAAACTGCTTTATAAGATTACAGACAACATCTCAATCTCCAGGAAAGCCCTTAGGAAGTATTTAGTAAAGTAAGAGAATTCACAAACAAAAACACACCTGGAAAAAGCCAGATAACCCAATGTTTTGGCAGGTCCCCAACAATTCTTTTACTGGTAGCAATCAACATCCACTACAGACTCTAATTTGTCATCTACTACTTTTAAAATAATGGGGCAAATCCATTAGCCCCAAATACCATCTTAATAAAAAACTTCAAGTTTCCGGGAAAACTACGCTAGGAAATCTAGTCTTCTCCATTCTTGTCACTACTGAAAGTTTATGCTTCAGAGTAATGATGTGAACAAAATCAAGCACTTGGTAGTTATAGTTATTCTTGATTACTCCAGAGGTAATATGCAAATTAATTCAATTTAACGAGGTACAGTGTCATCACAATCAGCTAGGCATAACTGAGTCAATATGCAATCAAAAGTCCTCATAAACAGAAGTTTCATCATCTAAGTTAGACCAGCTTGTCCTTTGATTGATGTAAGCACACATCAACCTGCAAAGGAAATATAGTTTTTATGTGTAAAATAACTTACAGAGCAGCAAACCCTGCACATCCTACTCATCTACTAGGGAAGAATTAGACTAGCAGAAAACTGATAGCAATCAACATATTTAGTAACCAAAGCTTGGTTCTGTCCTCCTACTCTGCTGCGCTTCCTGCTCCTACCAACACATGTCATCATTCAGTATTGCCAGGCTTGTTCCATCACTATTTCCACTCTGTTTTCATTCAGGTTCTCACTTCAATATACCACTTAAGTGAAAATGAACCCATGGACATCTTTGCAGAAGATTTCCAGGTCTGTGCAGCACCAAGCACCTCACACCCACAGCAGCAGAACATGGGGAGAAGCATCACACATTTGTCTTTTACTTGGCTTGACAATAGTTCATGATCATCATATTACTTAAAAGACAAGGTATTTTTTTCTGGTATGTTTAATCAGTGAGGCATGACCCTTAATTTCTGCTTTGCATTTGATTTTCTACCACTTGCCTTATATTTTCCTGCAGAGGCTTAGAGAAGTTATGTTAAGAGTACACACAGTTCATACACAAGAGACTTTTGAGGGAACGGGAAGACTTACAAGTTTGTTACCACTGCAGCAGTGGCTTTTATTGCTTTATTGACTACACTAATGCAATTGTAAAAAGCAAGGACTTTTTCTGTTGTTGTTATTCAGCTTATACTGGCTACAGAAATATTGGGATCTTTACAGAAAAAAAAAATTCAAATGGGTCAAAGACATGACCTTAAAAAGAGAACCTTGAACAACTTCAACAGCAGGTAAGTGGTCCAGCCTCTTCAGTGAGGTTACAATGACTATCTCCAACTACACAAGCCCACGTGAATTTGCTGTACTGGAATAGCTTCCAGGGTAATCCTGGTTTTTAACTTTCAACTATTAGTTAAAAGCTGGAAACAAGGAGCAGCACAGTGTCACCAACACTCTGCTAGTTCACCAATGACCAGCTAGTAGGTGGTCCCACACAGCATAACCTAAAGGCCTTCTGCTGGAACCAAACACCTCTAGGAAGCAGCTAACTTGGCAAGATTTGTGAAGAGTAGCAATGAATGAATGAATGAACGCTAAGAGGCTCAGTTCCACATAAGCATAATTAATGGATCCAACTATGAGGCATAAGACTGACATTATCTTGGAAAAACTCCAGGGGTCACAGGCACCATACAGGAAAGGAAGCTACAGAAGGAGCTACTGTATTTGCTTAATAAATCTATTGCACAGAGTGCTGTCAGTGGATTTTGTTCCGAGGAACTATACAAACAAAACGGTCTTTACAGACAGAATAGAGGGAAAGGGTGGGAAAGTGGCGAGGAGCCTCAATCTCATGATCTCTAACAATGCTGAACAGCTGAAACAGTCATGGACAATGCCTATGGAACTCATGAATTTTCTGAATTATTGTGACAAATCTCAATTTCACAACCTGAAGGAGAAAATAACCACTTCTTTAAGAAACCAAGAAATGTCAGTTTGTCATTTAAATACGAGGTTGCATTTAAAGAGACAACTTCTTTTGCTGAGCCATTTGCATGCTTCGAAATATTTTTCATTATTTTCCAAGAGGGGAGTCACTCCCAGGTTGTCTCAAATTGCTTTTCTAGTAAAATAAATGGGTGAAATTGTATACAATCTCCTTTCCTACAAGAGCACTGGAGAACTCTAAATATACACCAAAGTCTGATTTTTCACATTACTTTCTCAAACCACTTTAGTTTAGCTAATAGGCTTCAACTGTGCTGCCTTTGCATGGAAGTATAAATGTTAAGAATAAAAAAAAGACGTCTGTGGCAGAAATTCTCCTAAATTTAAGACTGCATACACTGCAAGTGTAAGAATGCCTTAAATTTACACAAAAAAAAAAAGTTTTTTTCATTCAGATTTAGGAGTATGAAAAATGCCAAAGGATAACCAATTCTTCTTATATCCTTAAGCTACACTGCTTTTCAATTGAATTTAATTAATATACCCCAAAATGTCTTTCATATCAGACTATCTGGACACTAATCAGAAACAGAGCATTAATAAGATGTTTATATAGGGTACTACTGACTCTTTCAAAGTTTTCCTGAAGAGACAGGACTCTCAAATGACTCAGTAGATGGCAAAATTCCCTGTACTGCTAATTATTAATTAACGCTTATTCTAGAGAATTAAGCACATATACAAGTGTCTCTTGTAACTCAGAAACTCCTTGCAACTAGTTTTTAGCACGTGATTCTGGAGCTCATTATCTTCCAAACAAGCTTAATTATTTTGCAGAAGCATTTTTTTTTTCTTTCACTTAGTGCTGTTATGGAAGCTTGGTATTACTACCCCATTATTCTTCTGTTTGCAACAAGAACTTGGCCTTTGGGAAGAACATCGTGCAACTCTGAATTGCTAACAGGCACTAAAAAAAAGGTGGCAGTAGTAATTAATTATCACAGTTTCAAACAGATAGACAGAAAGGTATGTGTATATGTATGAGCATACAAGTATATATATGTAGACAACACATATATACATATAAATTTTAAAACATGGACCTTACATACATTTTCAAACATGGATCTTACCTATTAAACCCCTGCAAAAAACAAAACCAAAATTCCCGTTCATAAACCCTTAATCTCACACCCTCCTTCCCCCCACTTTCCCTTTCCCACATCCACCACGACACACTTAAGGCATCTGTTGATGTCGGAATAGATGTTAGAGTAGCACACCCCTCTGTCCTTCGACAAATAACCCTGACACACTTCACTGCAGAAAGCCAGTGAAACAGGCTCCAAATATTTTACTCTGCAGCTGGTCTTTAAGCCCTAATAACCAAGGGAGGTTGAAGTCACTCTGTAATCTCCTAATGTGTAAGAATCAACAGAGCTCCCCTTTGAGCAGCCAGCCTACGCCGGAGCACAGAACAGATTGTGTCAAGTGACAGCTGCTTTCTGGCAGAACACGCAGGCTCCCTACCAAGAAAGGGAGGCAGGAAGCATCACTCAGTTGAGGAAGAGGTTGCCAGATTAAAGATCCATGCAGCTCTAAAGAGTTGCCTGCATATACCCTGAATGTATATAATCTGTTGCCATCTTCTCTTCGCCTCTCCTCTGTTAACTTGCCTTTTAGCAGGAAGAAAGTTTCCCACCACAACTACTACTTGCTTATGTATCTGAATGGTGCTTCAGGTATTATGGCTGCTCTACAGAGAGAAATAATAAAGGACTGTCAAGCTCTCTAACTGGTTAAACCAAGTTTGAAATTGAACATGTCCTACAGATATTCACTTTTCTTCAGAAAAGAATTAGGTGTAAGAAAATGAGCTGTAGTCTGGTGATTGATCATGGGTATTATTGTGTGCATATACACATGCACAAACACCTGGAAACACATTTCTTGCTATGTGTCAGCATGCAAGAACAAGGCATGGAATAAAAAATGGTTTCATGGCTCCATGTTCTGAGCAGCTTGTGCAAGTATTATTTTAATTCTGAAGTATCACTAAATACACTGTAAGACTAGTCACAGCTTAGTTCAAGTAAGAAGTTTCTGAAGTTACAGTAGCATTTTTTCTGGATGCCTACAATGTTCTGCAGCACAAAGAATTTTTTTTTTAAATGCTACATTTTTGAAAACAAGTTGTTAGAAGTACACATTGTACTTCTGGATGTATTACCTTCCAAGATAAGGGGAAAAAAATTCAGCCCAAGCACCTTTTCCACCTCTGTTAAAGAAATAGGAATTAAAAAAAAAACCTCCTCAAGAAAATCTTGGCAACAAAGCAGTAAATGCTTTTTTTAGAGGACTATTTAGATATTAGGGCTACAACACTTGAAAAATTTGAATTCATATCCTTTACCTGTATGATTTAAGGATTTAAGCCCTTGTTAGATTGATTTCAGTCCTACTTAAAACCTTTGTCAGTATGTTAGACATACAGCAGGCTAACAACTAACTGCTTTGTTAAATCCACATTTATGTGTAAGCAGTCAACATACAGATGATATGAAAGGATTTTTACTAGTTAGTTTCAGCAGGATGAAGAATGGACTAGAAAAGGCTATGGAATTAAGCATTCTTAGAGGAAATGCACTGTACAGGTTCACAAATCACAGAATATTCTGAGTTGAAAGAGACCCACAAGGATCATTAAGGCCAACTCTTAAGAGAACAGCCCATACAGGAATCAAATCGATAACCTTGGTGTTATTAGCACCATGCACTAACTGAATTAGGCTGGCTGTTCCTTTGAAAGGCCATATAAATCAGACTCAAGAAGGTTCTAATACTACATGGGCAGTGAAGAATGTTAAACTGCAGACTGCAATCTTTCAAGAACTCAAAAATTGTAAATGGGTGTAACGTAAATACACCAGACACTAACAGTTCAGTTTGTAGATGAAAGAGAAGTCCCAGCCCCTAAGAATAAACATACCTACAAACTGATCTGATAATAGCGAGAGCTTTGCAACACAAGATAATACAAATAAAACAGGAAAGATGGTTACCAAATCTGTTCTTGCAAGAGTCCTGGATACGTCATGAATTTAAGAGATTATAAATTATTGTCTTTACTACTTCCTCTAGTGCTTTACATTCTGTTTACCAAACAGAAACAGCATGCAAGGAGCTGGTATAGCAGGTGTTCCACTTTGTTGTGCTGCAGCAGTGTCCCACTTGGCCACCATGGGCCACACACCAGCAGTGGGGCACCTCTGCAGAGCTGATGGAGGACAACTCCAGAGACAAGGCACAGCCGGGGCATGAGAACAGATTCAGAATCCAGCACTATGTAACCAAAAGCTGCTGCTGCTGCTTCTGAAATGTCAGTGGTTGGGCAGACATTATCCACTGGAATTACATGATGCTCTTCTAGTTTTGCATCTGTGTTCACGAATACACCGCAACTCAGTGCCAAATTGCAACTGTTCTCACAAATATTCCTTTCTAGCCAGAGACCAAGTACTTTTAAAGCTGGTCTCTGCCCAGGATCAGGCTAGTTCAGTTACTATTCTTAATTCTGGGTCTCTATTACACAAGCCCACACAAATACTTCAGCCCAGAGCCAGGAATTCCCCTTCATTTTCCATCACCTCAGCCTGTAGCATCTGGTAAATAAAAATACAGAGTCTCTCATCTAAAAGGAGCAATTTATCTAGACATGGGTTACAACACTTTCTTGCTGTGTCCAGCCTGTGGAACTTCACCCTGAATTGTCTTGCTGTTTCACCTGGGAAGTTCTCCTTTCCTCCTGGCTGGGCCTAAACCTTGAGATGCCTCCCGAACAAGATTTTGAACTGCACATTCATAGCCACAAATGCAGTTCATCTCACAAAGAACCGCGGGAGTAGCTCCACTGTCTTGTCCTTACAAGACTACAATAATAAGTAGCCTTTTAAAAGAAGGTTTACAGAACTTAAAAACTGTAGAAAAGCTACTGCCACCATTCTGGACCTCAGAAGGATGTATTCTAACACAAAGCACCCTTTAAAACAATATACCAGTAACTTTTTAGGAAATTAATAATGGGTTTTGTCAGGCAATACATCAGCCTTGATAACTGCATAATGAAATAGGGGAATGTTCTGGGATTTTTCAAATGGCCCAAAATCTACTCTCAAAGTTAACAGCTATTCAAAAATATTATTATGATTTTCTCATAGGCAAGTACAGAATAAAGGTATTTTTTCCACTACTGCTTTTCACAGATCTCAAGATCACAAAGCTTTTACTCAATACTTAAATGCTAAGGTATTGAACTTGCAGGGCAGTGATGTTTAACAGATGAACATGTATCTCTGAACGACTGCAAAACAAGAGGGAGAGAATAGTGTAAAAGTGACTTTGCTATATTTAGGAGTAGCACAATCAATACAATACAAACATCAACTCCACAAATATAACTCGGGTTAGTCGCCAATGCCTGGAGCCAGTACATCTGCAGACAAAAAAAAAAATTAAATAATTAAATAAATCAACAGTTAAATCAGTCTGATAACATAAGGAAAAAGATTCCAGTAAAATAATTTGCCAGGCACAGAGGAAATTTGTTTTGGGGAAGTTCTTTCTTTTGTTTGGGGGGAATGTACCAAATATTTACATGAGTTTAGCAATCTCATAGCCATTCTTATTCTCCACACGTTTACTTTGATTTTTCTTTAGTTTCTGTGAGACTGTTAAACAGCCAAAAACATGGCGATGATACCACACACGGGCACAAAATAACAGCAAAGAAAATAAAATAGTGGCAAGCTAACTGCCTCTACTGACAAAGTAACTTTGCAGCTCAGAGGGAAATGTTGCATTATAATCTGGATGCAATCAAATCTCTGGTGGGTTTGTAAATCATTGCTAAGAAAAATCTGTCTGGTTGTTTACACTATTTAGAAGAATACTGGTGTCAACACCCAAAGTTTGATTTCCACATTGGCCTGAACTCTTTCTTCTGTAACTGCTCACAGACAAAATTTTGTCATCTCTATTAGTCAGACCTTCTGGAATAGTCAAACACTGAAGTTAATAGGTCTCCACAAATCATAAGTGATAACTCCCATGTAAAAAAGGAAGAAAGAAAATATCACCACTGGCCTGAAAGACATCCATGAAAGCAGTACTGTGGGGTACCTTTACTGAGTTACTGACTTTCGCACAGTAAACATTACATTTACAATGAAAAATCCTACAAATGAATCCGGAGATTTGACTACTACAGTTTGGATGTGTAGGGTTTTGTGGTTTTTTTTGTTCTTGCTATTTTTCAAGCTAAAAAGTGATCAAACGGTATTAACCTCTACCAGCTAGTTTTAATGTTTGCAATTTCATCCATTGGAAGGAAAGAGAGAAGAAACAACAGTTGAAGGCATCTGTTTCCAAATGTTTGATTGGATATGGTTCAAAGAGTCTGCAGTTCGACTCTTCAAGAGGTACTCTCAATAAATAATACAAATCCTTTGTATATGATCTTGCACCTGCTCTTTTCAGTGGAAACCACCTTTATAGTGTTCACTCCTTAGTGTTTCTGAAACACAGTAGTCAAGAGTAAGGAACTGAAAGGGAGTAAGGAACTGAAAGTGCTTCCAAAATGCAACACACATAAATTCATTGCTGTGGGTGGTTGGGAGTCACAAATTCTGTGCATTTAAAATTAGTAATTGTACTTAAGCTCTGAGTTTGTAAGGACACATTTTTTTGTTGCTGCTATTACAATCAAACTAAATTTAATCTGGAATCACGTTTTTGCTGTTGCTGCCATACATATACATTTCATATGAAATCAGTTAAACAAATATATGCACCCTCCTACCTGCATTATCTCCATTCATACCTAGGCATTAAACTGATATTGCCATAATTTATTTCTGTATATGGATGGATGTTCTTTTATAGCCACTGGATTAAGCTTCAGTGTTTAAGGCAAAAGGCTTTTGAACCTTAGATGTCCCTAAGTAAGATTTGGAAACCTTGCCATCTGTAGCCTCCACCTCCTCTCACTGAGGTGAACCCATAGATCCAGGGCACTGTGCTCATATAACCAAAAGCCACCCACATTGCTTCCTTATATTTCTCACTTTTTGTAGTATGAGCAGAACACCAGAGAGAAAATAAAACTATTTCCAAATTCTAAGAAATAGGCTCTTTCAAGAGCCCTTATGAGTAATCCAGCTCTGCTCCCATTGAAATTACTGGGACTTTTATCACTGTCTTGAAAAAAGAAAAAGATAAAAAAATAAATCAACGGCTCAGCTAAGGAAATATTACATACATACACAAAAGTTTTCCTGAAAGGCCAGTGAAGAGCTTCACCTAATCATTCCCTGATGCAGTTTGCTTTTTCACTTCAAACATTACCGAGGCACTTCCTTCTTATGGCAGAGAAAAAAAAAAATTTTCCTCCAGTGAGGAATTACCAAGGGAAACAACTTGCTGAGCATTTCGAATAAAGACAATACTTAATGAAGAACTACCTGACAAGGGTTACTAAGCCCTAGAACAACAAACCAAATCACTCAAGTTAAATTTCAGAGTTACAGCATTTGTTAATTTTAAGCATAATTAACTAGTGAAACTCATCTGGTCTAAGAAGCCATGATATGACAAGCTGTAGCATGCAACGACATGGATCCTAAATGTAAAAAGAAAACACACAATGTTATTTTTAAATCTATTTCAGAGAAACTGTCTGAGGACATAGTTAAGAGGGTGTCTATATTCATTTTAATGGTTCCTCACATGTAAGAACAAACTTTTAAAACAATTTTGTTTATTTGTTTAGTACAGAGAATTCCTGCAAGGGAGATAATATTTATAACAATGCTAGTCAAAGTATTCAGTCTCTGTTCCCAAGATCATCCCTCCAACTGAGGAAAGCAAGAAACAAAAAGCCCCATCTGCCAAAACCAACCCAAATTGTTTCTATTGTTGATTTCTTTTGAAGTCAATGATACTGAAGCCTTGGGCAAATGCTTACCAACCAGGTCCCCCATTTTAGTTTTCCAAATAGCTATCCAAACAAGGTTTTGAGCTTTATAAACAACTAAGCCTTTACAAAGAGAGTATGTTTTAAACTGATCCAACTAAATTATGAACAAGATCAAGTATTACTCAAGTGCTGCCTTTCAAAATGCAACAGCTGAAACTTTTGATTCAGATTTGGAAGAGCAGGGCTTATTGGTGTTCAAGGGGAGGCCCCAGGCAGTAATGCTTATTTTCTCCTCCACTTTATTTTATAAATGCACCTAAGCATCACTGTGACTGGACCAGCAAGTAGGGAAAACAATCAATACCCATCATCACCACACACAATGCAAACACTAGAAATATGCACATAAATCACACATATGGCTCCTACGACACAGGCCCTTCAAAGTGAGGGTCTCTGTTTACACGCAATACAACTCCTATCCATCAGAGCAGCTTATGAGCACAACAGACATTTAAAGCTGAAAATGTTCTTACCCTGAAAAATTAGCCTTCTATTAAGCAAGGCAGCAGATAATTCTGCTAGGATTTTGGGCAGAGCAATCCCCTTTGAAGCATTCATATAATATCTTTGTTTTCAAAACTTGGGGAAGAGAAATTTAATTTTCATAGCCCTTAAACACTTACTAAGTTTCTAATTCTAGGATTTAACCTTCCTTCCCCACTCTTTTAAGAGCTTTTTCCAAAATGGAAAGTGTGGACTTCAAACTTCTTTTGCAGGAACTTTCTAATGGAAATACCAGCTTCCTTGCACACCCACTCAGATGTATACAAGCTGTGGCAACACGTCATAGAGGAATTTCACAGCATCACATACTTTTTTCACCATCTCCCTCAAGCACATCAGTTAAATTTATTCTTTGCTCTTAAAATTTGTGACATTAGACACCTGAAACTAAATTAAATACTGAAACATATTAAAGTACTACAGTATTGTTGAAAACTGCACATGAAATAATTTTTCTGGCAATTTTTGGAGAACGAGAGACAGAAAGTGTAAAAACCCAATTTTGTGCTGCCTTAAATTTTCTTTACCTTTTTTCAGATGATTTTAAGACAATGGAAATAAACTAGATACCTTATGAGTTTACTCCCAGGTAGGAAGTTGTCAATTACTTAGTGTACAGTCAGCAGGACCTACCAGTTCCTCATTGATCATATTTAATTCACCATGCTATAGGAGTGTACACACCCTTTACACTTTACAATGGAAAACCTAGATTAATAAAAAATTAAATCCCCCATGAGTATCCCAACAGCAAACAACACTGTTCAGCTCAGTCTCATTGGTAAAATTAGGTAGGCAATTTTGCTATGTTGCTTTTTTAATTACTTGCCTATAAAAGCATACCTTCCTTAAAATATATTTACATTTCCCCCTCCCCTGAGAAGTTCAACCCACTCACACTGAATGATTTTTACTGCTTACAGACAAAGAAGAAGTAGCTGGGAGTAGTCTGCCTTCAGGTATACAGATAGTTTGGAAATCAAATCAAAGTAAGATCTGCTATTGCAGTGTGTATATATAACTATATATACAAAAAAGAGAGAGAGTGAGAGGGAGGCTGTTACTCACACCTTGCTATGATAACATGACTTGGCAAATACAGGGGGTCAAATGCTTCCACTCTCCCCCCACCTCCATATTGTGCTGCTATAATTGGTCACCAGCAATGTTGTATGTTCACGCTCAGCTGGCATATGTCCAGGCAAAGCTTGGGGAGGGAGAGCTTCCCAAGAGTCCCTGCTAGACACACACAGTTGGAAGAAAGCCTGGAAGACTGAAGATTAACAGTCTACAGAAAGACCTCCAACACCCAGACTGTGCTGGCCAGCTGAAAAGCTCATCCCCAGATTTTAAACCAGTCTGCAGACACCAGAGCTGGCAGCGCCTGAGGCCAGCAGCACAGCTCTGCTTCCAGGCTGCTTAGATAACAACTGTGCAGCCAAGGGATGGACTGGGAGAAGTTATTTTAAGTTGCAATTACGAGTTCATACGTTATCAAAAGAGCTGGATGAACACAGTCATTGCTGCTAATAGCTTCCTTTTCTCTTCTGAAAGAGCCACAAGGGTTTTAGTAATGGCAACTAAAGACAAAGTAAATAGCACCAGATGAAGGGTTAGGTGCACACTGCTGCTGCTACCACCCCAGTGAACTCCAGTACTCAATTATTTTTGCAGGCAGTCCTACTGAAACAGGTCTGAAACACATCTCTCTTTTTTTTTCTTGTAGAAGTACTTAACCAGCCTCTTTCCTACGGAGGATCCAACAAACCCACCATGTAGTGGCAGTGCTCAAGACACAGGACTACACGAAGCAGCCCTCACTCTTCAGCTGAGGGCTGGGTAGCCACAAATGCACACAGAGGGTAACAAAGTACTTCACACTTTCAAAGCAATCACTGAGTGATTCAAAGTGATTTCAAAGCAATCACTTGAGTGGCCAGGAGAAGTGTTAGAAATCACAGCAAGAAGGAAAAGTAGCACTACTGCACAAGAGGTGAAGGAGAACTTCAGAAGGGGTTAGGAGCAAGGTGATGGAGCAGGAGGTATTCTCCCTTTGCTACACGCAAACTAATTCCAAAATGAGAACAAACACTAACGTCAGAGCCAATATTAAAAGTCATTGCCACAGCACAAAATATTGTTCAGCAGGCAAGGTTAAGTGTTGAAGGACAGCCTGACCTTGCCACAAGTTCATCTGAACTCATAAGGCTGAATGAGGAGCTTGGGCATAAATAAGTTTTTACTTGCCTGAATCCTTACACAGCTACACCTTGGCAATGAATTTCTCTTAGATCAGTCACAGGCATTACTAACAGCAGAGACTGATCATCATAAATTTTATGCTCCCATACTGGTGGCACCCACGGTTTAGAAACAATGGTCCCATCAATCCTCCAGACTCACTACTGGCTATCAAATACAGTATTTTCCGACAAGTATTTACTGAAATTAATTTTAATAGGATTTTATAGACCAGCTGCAATCATTTATTACAGCCTTTCAGACTACTGTGACTTTCAGAAATCAGATAATATGTTACTTTGTTTTACCATTGAAAATTTCACATGCTCTGAAAAAGTATATGTGGTACCCAGCCACAACTGAGAGGTAAAGAACTCTGTGCTTTCCAGTTTTCTAAACCAGGTTCTGGAATATTTTCTTACAGCTTTGGTAACAAATTGTTGCAGAAGCTACAGTGAAGTTTTGTCTTTCTCTAATACTTACATGATGATGTTTCCTAACCCCTTTCCTGAAAGAAAACTCACCAAAAAGTTGCAGGATTTTAATTTCTTTTTTTAATCTGGCAAGAAGATGCTGCTCTAAGACTGTGCCACACACAAACTGGATGAGCAGCCAACTGCTGAGTGGGAGGCTCATTAAAAAAGGCCATTTGCTTGCCATATGTCTCTTTCTTCTAGACAGACTAATTCTAGTCATTAAAATTTTGACCAGAAATGCAGATTAGCAAAGCAACTTTTGCTAAAATGGCACCAGAAATTTTCCTAAGCAGAGCTTTGAGAGCTACTCAGTGCTCAGAGCAAGTTACCAGTTTGACAGGGGAGCCCTGATCCCAAAGCAGGGTTGGCACAATGCCTCATCCTTGCAAGGCTGGTGTTTCCTGACCTCCCAGTAGGGAGCTCTTGTCCCTCCATCTCTTCCTCCTGCTGCCATCCACCACCACCCATGCTGCTGATACTACTTCCCCTCTATCAGCACCTCTTGCTCACACCTCTCCCTCCCTACTACTGCCCTAACACTCCCACAGCCAGCAGGTGACAAAAGTCAGCACAAGCACATCTGGTCCCAGCCATCTGCCTGGAACAGCTCTTGCAGACTTTTGAATTCACCAGATCCAGCAGATTCTTTGACACTTTTGTATGTCTTTGACAGTGTGTGTATTGACACACCAGTAGACAAACAGGTAACCCACAGGCAGCCACAAACTTCCTGAAGTGGGACAGTGGTCAGTCAGCAGCAATCAAATTGAGAAAAAAAAAGGACAAGAAGCAATCCACACCAACCCTTAGGATTTCGAGTCCATCTCAGCCTTTTTTAAGGCTCAATAAAGCACTTTTTCAGATAGGAACGTATGCATACGAGATCTCATTATACATGTCCCTCACCTATTTGCATTCTGTTTTAAGATACTACCACTCTGGATTCAAATTCAGGTTTTCTGTTGATTTTCTTTGTTTAGAAAGTTTGTCTAAATTCATGTGTTATGTTTCTATAGCAACTCTCCTCTTGGATGGTTCAACAGCACTGCACAGAAAAAATCTGATACCATCAAGAGTTACAAGTACTGACCATTTCCCCATCCAAAGTCCCACAGTGTCTAGTGAAGACTAAGGCTGATTTAGTATCATACAGCAACTTCATTCCTACTCAGAGTATTTCTCATCCCACACTCCAGGACACGCTTTAGCTCTTCTACACTGACTCTGAAGGACACATCCTTCCCAGCAGCTGGTTCTGGATTTCTAAGCCACATTTATAAGAATCTCTCAACTCAGATCCACAAATCTAATGCAGCACTACTTTGTTTTTCTTCTGTTTTTGGCAATGCCATTTATGTAGCCAATATCTTAATTCTACCACATATTTGGAGCCCAAGTAATTAATTCAGCAGAGACATAGTAGCTAAAGAACTGGATTATTGAAGTCACCCTGCCCATCCATCTCACTCGGTTCACTTCTCCCATCGAGCTTCACAGTGATCCCACTTGGCCTACTCAGACTTTACTTTTTGGGTCTGGAACTGCAGAGGCCTAGGCAGCATTTTATCAGAGACAAGCTCTCCCAGTCAGTACTTTTTGCTGAATGCTTTCTCCTCCACACACGCCTCACATTTGCCTATGCTCAAAAAGTTATAAATTGCTGAAAAAACTAAATAAAATACACAAACCAATTATTCTGGCAGAATACAACAAATGTACTTCCATTATTTTGATGAAGCACCTCAGGTGGGATCTTGCATCCTACTCACACATCCCTCTTTCTTTTTGAGCATGTGTGCAGCCATCATAACAAAAATAGGACCTTTCACATGATGAGCTGGTCCACACACAGGAAAAGAAGGATCAGGTGAGTGCCATGAAATAAGGCAACAAGGAACAGATGCAGCTGGTTTGAGTTATTTCAGCCATTCAAATGCAGCCAGCCAGCCTTGGCTGGCTATTCCCAGTCCACTGCAATATAGAATTCATGTGAGATGAACTGGAAAGGTTGAACTGGTGACAAATATTTAAAGAGCTTGATGTCAAGGTGCCTCCCCTGAAAAACATAACCTTAACACATTGATTTGAAAGGTCTTTCTTAACTCTACATAGGCTATCAACCATCCAAGGTGACAGCAGCATCTGTCAGTGTTGTAGATTTTGAGACAGGGGGCTCAGCAGCCTGGTGTTCCTAGTTTAAGGACATTTATGAAAGCCCTCTTACAGAGTACAATGGATTTCCTTCTTTGCCTCTGCTCCACCCAGCTTTGGAGTCAAACTGCACACTTGGGCTCAACAAAGGAGTTGAGGCTCACCTGCAGTAAAGGGGCTGAATGGAAGGCAGAGCTTCATGCCTTTACATAAAGCTGCAAGAAAGTAAGTACAGGCGTTCAGTTTCTCTCTGTTGCACAAGTCCTTCCAAGCAAGAAGTTAAATACCAATGTTCTTCCTAAGCAGGTAATAATGGTCACCTTTGCTATTAGTGTTAATAGCTTCCCTCCCCTCCCTGCCACTGAAACAAGTTCATGTTTGCCAACTGAGAACAGAAAATCTCTGCACAACAGCCCACGACAGAGGGAAACGCCAGTTTTTCCACTTCTTTAAATTTCAAAGCTCACAGAAGTGCCTTTCCCTGACACAGCAGAATCACTGCCTTGGATCACAGGCTAAATTAATCACACAAATTACATTCTCCATATAAACAGTTATACATGACTTAAATAGCATGGTTTTATTTTCCTATTGGCACAGTAGTTCAGTCAAAGCTTAGGACATCAATGATGTCAGCTGCTTTAATTGGCAGCACTGACGTGACCAGCTCTCGTTCCCAGACATGAAGTGTGCTGGTTTCCATAGGGAGGATGCTGACTGAAGAATTCCTACACTTCCTATCAGTTGTTTTCAGCAGCAAATACTGGCTCCAGCAAGGAAAAAAAAAATCATCTGTTTGGGTATCCAAAAATTCATAGGATGATGTCACCCTGTGAGACAAGATTTCTCTGCAGCTCCCTCTCTAAACACACATGACCTATCAAAATTCCTACTCTACATTCCTGCCAGCTGGGTTCTGTATTTACAGAAAGGAAAGACATCAATAATTTTTGTCTTGCTTGTTTGCCATGTTAGCTCAGTTGTAACAGTTCCCCCTCCGGCCCCCAGAAGGAAAAGGGACAGTCTGTCTGAAAGAGATTTCATAGACTAATTATAGAAAGCTCATGGCAATTTCTTCCCTTAGAAATTCCCATGCAGATTTAGTCCATGTAACAAGTCATCAGCGAAGGAAAAAGTGGGGATGAACTTGAAACAAAGTGAAACCAAAAGCACAAGAATCAACCAAATGAAAAGAAATGTGCAGTAGTCCATAATCAAATTCCCCAAGCATTAAGGGCTTTACGTCTTTGCAAGAGTCTTCATCCACTACTAGCATGAACTGTGATCCAGGTAAGAGTCATGGGATAGCTGCACTGTGACTGCTTCATTCCTTGTTACATGTGCTTGCTTTCTTGTGCACCTGGTACTCTGTAAAAATGAAAATTCACGCAGCGTTACATAAGAGATTAACAAAAGGCTTCATTGCCCATATGAGCCACCAACTCAAAATATCCCATTTCTCAGAGTTTAATAAAAATTCTTCCCCCAAGTTTGCACAGAAGAGAAAGCATATTTTTTAACAGATTAAACATAGCCTTTACAACTCCCTTTACTTCATTAAGGGATAACTTCAAAGCCAGATGGGTGGTGTTAATCTGTAAAATTCCTACTTTAGGAAAACTCGTGTGAAGTTCCAGATTGCAATTAGAGTATAGACTAAAAAACCCTATTTGAACTCCTTAACTATCCTTAAAGACTTTTAACGGTATGGTTTTCTAGTGGCCTGTCAGGTAGGCAAGGGGTGAAAGTTTATCACTTTATTCATGCCTTGCTCAGTGCCTTGAAACAGGAATTGTTTCCCTGCCCCAACCTTGCTGGCAGGAGCTCACCAGCTGGGTAGGCTGTAGTGCTCATGCAACTCCTCCCTTCTGAATTCTGAAGTCAGACCTCATGAAAGAGGAGAACAGCTGTCTCTTGGGAACTCGGGAGCCACATTTCCAATTTTCTTGTAGCTAGTGCTTAGGGAAGCTTCAAATCGATAGAAATGTGGGATCAGACCAGAACCTCGAGTGCAGCACTGGATACACCTCAGATTCCCAGTGGGGATCAGCCCTTTTCTCTCAGCTTCCCAGTGGTTAAGTTAGGCAGCTTTTAAGACCCTCTCCCAAGCACTTAAGTCTTTCCAGCATCATGCAAATGAGCCCAGCACTCCACAGTACCAGCCAAGAGCTAAGGCAAAGTAATTCATGCAATGCCAAGCAAATCCTGTGTGATTCAGACCATCTCCCAGTCTTCTGGGAACCAGTTTCCTGGCTGCTATTCTATCCTTCCCTCAATTGCAATCTTTCAAAAAGTCATCCTCCCCTCCAGTTAATTTCTTTTGTATGAGTCTCCAGAACTTTTTCCTAATTGATGCAACTCCAACTGGCTTTCTTGCTGCTCATGGAGATCTGAAGCAAGCAAACAGAATGAAACAAAAAACCCCACCAACCACCTTACAGTGAATGCTTGTAAGGTCACAGCTGAATTTCAGCAGGTTTCAAGTCTGCAGACTTTGAGTAACAGCCAAGAACTGTGGAAGTCTGAGAAGAACACGTGAGTTGTTCCTCTCAGTCAACATAGGAGTCATCAGTTGTAAAACCACAAGTTTCCCCTCTTCCTAACTCCCCTATCACAAATAAAACACAGTTCAATGCTGAGCAAAACTTAGGGGGTTTTTTTAAACAACGGTAGGATTATACTTGTGCTGAAGGCAAGACACATGAGAGCAAGAGGGCAAGACAGCTGTATCTAAAAGCATACACCTCTTCCCACCTAGTACCTCACTGTAATAGGATTGAAAAATATCACTGTCATCACAAGCTTTTAGTCCCTTTAAAGCACCAAGCAAACCCTATAGAACCAAGCATATTTTAGAGTAGAACTGGTGCCTACAAACCACAGACTCTTACTCCAGATTAGAAAGAAAGAGAGAAAATGTAAGATTTTTTTTTTCCATGAACTTCTGGGACACAGACTTTTCTTCCATTGCTTGGAATATTACTACCCTGTGAATTAATCCCACTTTTTTCATTACATCAAAGAGCAACAGTCTTTGAGGGCTGCAGACTCTTACAGCAGTTCCAGTTTTGCTGTCTCGCCCATCTGAAATATCTGAAAGGTAAACTGGAACTAAAAGAATGTTGAATGTGGTATGATTAAAAAGCTGGATGCAAACTTTGATATATCCACCCACCAAAGTGAACATCAAGCAAATTCTACAAGTTCTGTAGGGGATACCAGGAATCTCTCATAGACATAAGGTTGTATATACGCAAAGAAAGAAACAGAAAAAAAAATAAAGAGAAGACACATGTATACATTCCTTAGCAGTTATAAAACAAAACGCATATTAGACAAGATTCTCCAACACAGGTGATCTGACAAAAGGGGAATATTTCATTAAAATTAAGTAAAAAGCTGCTGCTTCATCAGACTGGCTAGCAGGGTGAGATGAAAGAACAGGAAGAACAAGTGCACCCAGAGATGCAAAAGAAATAAGCCATTTTTGCCAGCAATCTCATCGACTGCATTTTGATTCTGCAATTTGATATTGCACTGTAGATCAATGGAGAAGTGTTTGCCAAAATTTAAATGGGCACAGAAAGTGAAATAACAGGACCATGGGAAAGTCTGACAACTTGAAGGTAACTCTCTGAGAAAAAAAAAAAAGAAGACAAATATGGATATTTGCTTCTATATTAGAAGAGTTCATCCAGTTTTTCAAGGTGACAGGTTTGAGAAGTCAGGAATATGAAGAATTTCCAGACTACAAAGCTGTGATTTTCTAGAATAACAAAAAATAAGTCTTTGTGGTGAAAATGAGGTAGCAACAAACTAAAATCAAGTCAATAAATATATTTTAAAGCATAAACATTTCCAGAAAAGCATGTATGGGCAATAACAAGTGTTACAGATATTACTGATCTCAGAGTTGAGTAAGCATAAACTGTTCAATAAAATGAATGTCCTCTCTCTCTGCAATATGCAGGCACTACTCTACAATCAGACTTTTAAATGAATACCAAATACACTTTCTTCTACATGTTTATAGGGAGAGAAAGGCTGCTGTTCTCAAGAAACTTCACGCAGTCAAGTATTCAGAAGTACAGAAGTCATATTTCTTTTTTAAAAGCATGAAGGCTATATGCTGGTGGCAATGCTTTTATTAGAAGTATTTGTGAATGGTTTTCAAACCTCCGAATGCTTTGCAGATGTACAACTCTTCAAAAAAAAAAAAAAACAAACCCAAAAAAATGAAACAAAACTTGAGTACTGGGGGGATTAAATGTGTGGGTAGGTTGTTTTCTTGGTTTTCTTCTAAGGAAGAAGATATCCATTCATTAATCATTTACCAGCCCACGTACACATGGCAGCCTGCCTCTCTCAGGAGCATTGCATTTGGGCCCTGCTCTCTAGAAAGTGATATTCAGCTGCAGAGCACAAAAGCCTCAGGAGAACTATGTGATAGCTCAGTGCCAGGTCAAGTTCAAAGCAAAACACAAATTAAAGTGCAAAACATTTCATATCAGGGAGTGGTGTGCCTGTTGGCTGGAAAGGACTCACCTAAGTTCTTTACTCAGTTCTCTCTCTAAGGCAGTGTTCCTCCCTGCCTTAGATCTCACCCACCTCTTTGAACTTAAAATTACCCCATCGGAGCTGTGCTGCTCAACTCACTCAGAAGAACAGGCACAGCTTTCCCTGGCACCACCCGCCCTTCCAAGGGAGGCAGAGCACCGGACAAAGCGCTCTTTGTCCAGCACCACCTTCATTGAGCAGCAGACAGCATTAAATTGCATCTGAGGGAGTGGAGAGTCTGAACTGAACTTAAGCAGGCTCTGTCCCCAAAGTAACACAAGCTGGCAGCAGATACCATAATGCTGACAAGCAAAGGATGCATGCCAGTCTAATGTTTGCTCTCCTCCCCAGGGCCAGGCAGAGAACTCTACAGCAAACTACAGAAGACCCAACATATTATAAACATTTCAAAGTGCACAGCATCACTGAAGGAAAAATCTGAGCTCTTCCAGACTTCCCAAATCATGATGCAGCAGGTTCAGAGTGGCTAATGAGGAACAGCAGCTGCTGTCACTGTCATCATCTCAAAACAACTGAGAGATACCTAACTCACACCATGCTCTCCTCCCTCAGTGTCCAAGGGACGGCTCCACTGGAGTGGACAGCAACAAGCCTACAGGAATGGCCAAACTGTGCCTTGGAGGCAGCCATGCCTTTGGACCTGAGAGAAAACTTCTGCAGCTGCATGTTGCCAAATCTCAGGGAGCTGTCCTGCTCTCCTGTTGGCAAGGCAAGTTCACTCCTGAGAAGACCTGCAGAGAGCATCTTCCTCTGTGTTAGGAGGACACAGGGAGGAGCAGGCCCATCAGGCACAGCTCTGTGATTAACAAATCAAACCAGTAGAAACAGGTTTCATTGGGGTGTTTGTTGTACACCAGTTCCAACACCAGAGAAGGGCCTTCTGACTCATTCCCATCCAACACTCCACCTGTGGAAGGTTCCCATGACAAGGTTTTATATTTCCTCATTTAAAAGACATTAAGAAAGCTATCAGCACACTTAGGTAAGCAACCAGCAGGGCACCAGTGATTACTCTGTATTAGCAACTGCACACCTTCAGTCTGTGGTAGGGAGGTGTGAGTTCACAGGAGTATTTTCAACATCCTGGATGTGTTACAGTGTGGCACACCCTGGAGTAGGGTGTTACTTTCTAATATCTTTATAGAAATATTTTTGTTATTAGTTGCCTCCTGTGTGCACACAGATGGCAGCAGAGACGTAAGAGGCATTCCCTCCAAACATTGGGCAAAACTGAGTAGAAGACTACAGAAAAAGAAAAGGATTTTTACATTTGTGTGTTTGTCTTTTTTTTTTTTTAATCATCTCAAAGAAACAACTTTCCTCTCAGAATGGAAAAAAACAAACAGTTGAAAAAAATGAGCCATCAGTTGCAACAAGAGAGATAAGGCCCTAAAAAACCCCAACATTAAAAGTCCTGCTATGATTTGATTAAACATGGGGAGTATTTGGGGCAAAATTACCTGGATGCTGGCATTTCAACCCAAAGTACTTTTTTCTTTCATTGCATGCACTCACCAACACTAGCATGACCTTTAAAAGAGAAGACTGCACTGTGTAGGTGGGGGTATGCACACACTCCACAGCCTTCTGTGTCACTTTTCCTGTGCAGCAGGTTTTAAGCAACCACATCCCACTTGATCATCCACTTTCACATCAATAACCTGCACAGATAAACAACTATGGCCACGTAGCAGAGGCATTTACAGTCACAACAGAACACCTCTGTGGCCTGAGCTGATGAATCCTCAGAAACACAAACACACAAACCTCAGAATCCTCAGAAAGATAGTTTTGAGCTGTAGAGTCCTGGAAAGTAATGCAAGAAGAATCAGACAACACCTGAGGGCCACAATATTAAAATCCTGAGTGTCTTCAGTCCCTTTCAGTTATTACAGAATACATCTGAGATGTGGTCACCAGCATCTTGCTATGCAGAATTTCTGCAGAAGAATGAAAAGCATCCTTCTTGGCTAGCAGCAGCACAGCAAAGTGTAATTCTGCAAGGTACCAACATGCCCTGTATCTTCCAAATTGAGATAATGAACCAGTATTTTCCAGAGGCTACTAGGGAAGACATTTATCCAGGTAAAGGTTAACGTGCTGCCTAAGCAAAACCTAACAGTAATATTTAACATCAGCTGGAGGGTATTGGTAACACACACTTGCTTTTAGAGTAGAAATTAAGGATATCAGAGTACTGGGAACAAAACATAACTAGTTCAGAGAGAGAGCTGATAAGACTTTCCTCTAAGTATCAAGCGTGAATTGTGATATACCTGAAGAAAGTGAACCACACCAAGGGAATGTCCATCTGCTGTGATGTAATCTAACGTAAGACTTTCCTTTAAGTATCAAGCGTGAATTGTGTACCTGAAGAAAGCGAACCACACCAAGGGAATGTCCATCTGCTGTGATGTAATCTAACCTCAGATTCTTGTGAAACCCATCCTTTCAGGCCAAGACAGGGCACTATCAGGACATTAATTTTGATATGCTCTCCATTCCATATGCATGTGAAGACTTCTGTTGTTTCAAGTGTCAGAAACACATTAGTTAAATGGTTTTAATTGCATAAAAAATTAACTTGATGCTACATTAAATTTAATTTTTACTCAAAAGAGAAGCAGACTGGAGAGCATATTTAAGAGAGAATGGTTACACTAACAGCTGTCATATATGTCGTTTAACAGCAAAAATTAACTATGTCTGCCACCACCAAACAAAACAACCAGGTGGGGGTTGCAGCACTTTCACAGTAGGAAAAGCACCACCAGCAAGACTGTACAACTCAGGTTCTGGTAATAAAATTTAAATAATAATTAAATTTAAATAACTTAAATGTAAAATACAACATTACCCTTCTTTAGTAAGGCTTTATTGTATTTGTTTTATTGTATTGTTTAATAAGTGTATCAAAACCTGATTTAGCAAGTAGCAAAATAAGATTTACTTTATGCTCATAGTTAAATATATATATATGAATGATGACTTTGTGGTACTTAAACTGTAATCTCAGGAAAATAAAATCAGTTTCAGTGTCTCTTCCTGCTCGACTGTTACAATGAAAATCATGTTGCAATTTGTGACATTGAAATTCTTCTAGGGTTAAAGAACAAAAAAAGGTACTCTATTAAAGCCAAAGCAAACCTTGAAAATAATTTCAATGAACTCTTATATTCCATCTCTAGGGGTCATTCTGGTAGGTAGTATATTTTAGCTGACAGAAGTTTAAAGTTTAACCACAAAAATCAGTCCCATAATCCAGGCCAGCACCCAGCCCAGCAAGCTGGCTTAGGCAGCTCCATTAAACCTGGCCTCTCCAGTAGGGAGTTCTGGATCCCAAGAGCAGTGAACATGAGGCATTGCACAGAGCAGCACTGACAGCACGCTCAGTGCTAGCTCAGACCTCTGTATTGTACTCCACAGCAGCACAAGTTAATCTTTAGGGTACGGAAGACACCTCTAACTGCATTTAGATGTCAGCATCCAAGTGCCAAACTGCAGTGTTTCGCTATCTAACCCTTCACATGCACAGATTTATCTCTCCTTTCATGGAGGCAAGCCCATCAGACATGCTCTGGTTCTGCAAGTTAGTACAGACCATTTTTGTGATGTTCCTTTGGCAACACTGAAGCTCATCTCGTGTTCAGTAGTAAATGTCCTCACTAGGTAGAAGCTTCTGAACTTTCAGGTATTTTCATCTCATTCATGAGGGTTTTGTGGCAGGGAACTTTCTTGGACAGCAAAACATATTTTGCTAGCTAAATACACCCTCTTTTCCTGCATTAACACAAGCCAGGAAGAAAAGCACATTGACACTTTTACAGTATCTCAGGGGATAGATTTTTATTTTGCTGGTGTCTGTGTAAATTTAAGATATGAATGAATGGAACACGAAGAGTCAGAAAACCCTGCTTAGCATATCTTTGTTAACTTTAAAAATAAAGAACCAAACCAAGCCTTCAGTAAACCCCTTAAGATCTGTCATGCCAAATAACCATTTTATTTTCTGTTCTCCTTCCAGGAATCAGTGTAAGGATTTTAAAACATGGCATTCAGTTCAAAGGAAGTGCTTATCTGTCCACACCACTGGAGCTTATGCAGCCAGGAGGTGTAAAAAAAAAAAAAAAAAAAGAAAAAAAAAATCAACATTACTAAGCATAAGCACTAGAAAATGTTTATCCTAAGAAAGTTAACTTCAGAGAGTTTTAAAGCCACATGCATTATGACACTCTATGTCATCAGACCAACGTTTTTAAACATATCTTAGAAAAAAACATTCCAGCAGTGAACTCCAAGGCGAAACAGTACCTAAGAAGGCAAGTGGTGTAATTTTCATCACGGGAATAGGGTGCATCGCTGCAGCTGCAGCACTGGTGTGACTGACACAAAGCAACTCAGCCAGGTCTTGTCCAACTCAGCACACCCTCAGTGCACAGTGTTTTAAAGGAGACTGTAGCAGAGCCAAGCACTTTATTCAATTCATACCGTTTATACAGAAGACTAATTAAAACTCTAAGCCCACATCTTTACTTTGTAGCCATGTCTCTTTCCAGCTTTGACAAGTTTTCTATCTACTGCTGTAACATAAGCAGTTCCCACTCATTGTATTGTTCTGCTCAGCTTGCGAAAAAGAACACTAAACAGCAGGAAGAAGTATTAAAAATAATTTCTTAGCAAAGTAAAAATAATTTGAAGTGATAAATATAGATTAGTTGGATCATAGCTACTTGGAACAACAGTGTTACTCTATCACTCAAGAAGGCAGACAAAGACAAGGCACTACTGAGGAGCATAAGTTTAAAACTGCAGTATTATTATGAAGGTGTTTAACATGGAAACATCAGAAAATCTATTCCATCTTTGACCAAACATTTCAAGGCAATTTCAAAGTTTCACACTTGTCTCCACATTCACACATGAGAAGTGCTGGCAACTCATTATGCTCAAATTGAAATAAATTCCTCTGCACAGCTACATGTTCTGTCAATGTGTTGCTCAATGAAATACATCTATTTAGCAGCCCTGCAAGCAAGTCAGTATCTCTTGCTCTGTAACATTACTAAAAAGTTAACTCACAGATGATGGCATGAGAGGCTTAGCTTCACCCTCTCAAATATAATGATCAGTATGAGTGGTAGGCAATTCATTATTTTTGAATTTGTATTTCAGGTCAACATTAGCTTTACCTGCATAATGTACAGGGATTTCTATCTTTGGCCCTATGACGTAGTGACCCTCCTCCAGACTGTGAGCTGTAATTGTTGTCCACTGCCGACACGAATGAATCAGAAGATAATCGCTCTCCCGAAGACCTTCTATAGTTTCTCCTGTAAAACAGATGTAGGGTTTTTTTTAAAAAAAGAAAACAAACCACACTTACTGCATGATGAATTAGGAAAACATCACAACAAGCATTTTATTCTTATTGGTCTTCATTTTTTCCAGACTTTTTGATAATTAAAAATTCAATTAAATAAATTTCAACTCTATCCAGAATTCACTTTTGCACGTTACCTTCCAGAAAACAAACATGAAGCAAAATATCTCAGTGCATGCATACAATATCACAGAGATGCAATCCAGATTACTGAGTAGTGATTCTGGGGCTCCTTTTTCAACTTTCTGCATAAACACACCTTTTCCATTTCTATTTCAGTCTGCCTATCTCACTTGATACAAATACTCAAGAGGTCCTTTAGTTTTTAAATAAAGGGAACAAAAATCCAACACATTTTCATATTTTAAAAGAGAAGCATCACACTACCATATAGTAGTAACTGGATATCACACTTTCAGATACAGAGAATTCATCTTTGTCATTCTGTCCCTTTGCAAGCCACTGCTTAATTAGCCATTCAGATGTCTAGAAACTTAATTCTATCACTTAAGGAAGAGAAATTAATAAATAAATAAATATTTTTAAAGAATTTCACAAATATCTAAGTCCCCTCTCAGACTGAAATTCGACCAGAAGCCTACCCAGACAATGAGTTGCTCACCTTTCTAAGGCAGTGTCTCATACTCTTGTACTCTGGTATCTGTCAAATCCATTCCCAACACAGTCAAAGATCCAGTTCTCCCTCCCTCCCTTGCCCCTCACAACTTTGCATTTCTGCAGAGTACTCTTCCCTGTTCTATAGTTTGCAGTGCATCATCAGGTCTAGAGTGCTTTCCTAGGCTTCCCAGCAATTCCAAGAGACAGACCACTTAAAGTGCCAGCTACACATCTCAAGCATGATATGATATGTGAACGAAATTTCACAGAGCAGGAAACTGCTCTGCATATCATCATATATTACATCTTACACACCTGCAGTCCTGCTCAGTACACTTCTGCATCAAGCACACAAAACCCCAGCCTTTCTACAGGTGTCTTTGAAGCAGTCACTTGGACTTTCAGGAACACTAAGCAGACACTAAACATGGTCCAAGAATAATGAAACTTTAAATTTCATTTTCCTTCTCTCCCACCAGCTCTTTGCAGTTACAGTCAAAAGTAGCACAAATAGTTTAGCCCTGGAATCAGGTTTGGACAAAATCCATCACCTTCAGTTACTACAACAAACTGAATTTTCTCCACATTGTCCTGATATTCCTAAAATTCAGTGGAAGAAAGAGAATTTCCTCAGCCTGGGGCAACAGACATTTCCTCTGTTCAATCTCTGCAAAGGAGAGCAACTTCCCACTGAGCTTTTTTTCTGCCCACAACAGGCACTCTTCCACCGTAGGCAACAGCTTCTACATAGCCCATTCCTGCCTGATTTCATGCTCCCATTCTATCAGAAAGCACCCTCCTACACAATTTTAAACAGAGCAACTGGTGTGTGTGAGAATTGTTGAGATTTTAAATCAGAAGTGACCATTACAACCATCTGCTCTGACACCCTTTGGCCACAGGATTCTGCTTGTTTCTTCCAGAAACTCAGATCTGGCTAAACAAGGGAGAGACCTGCAGAGTCCAATAGATGGAGTTCCATTGGTCTGCTGTTCCAAAGCTGGTTAAACCTTAAAAACATTCCTGCTTTGCCTATTTTGTCTTTAACTTATGACCATTGGTAAACTGCTATGATATAGAGGTTATGGAGAAGAAACAAAAAAGTCAGAATGTATACAAAGCTCCTTAGTACCAGTTATTCTTGCTCCTATGAAAGTACATTTCTAGGTTTCCTTCTTTTCCACAGCACAGAAAGTAGCTTCCAGGTAAACAGGCCATTTCATGAACTGGCTTCCAGGTGTTCCTTGGACCACATCCCTTGGCAGCCCAGACAGACAGGCTGCTTAACACCAGCTTCTGATCCCGGGGAAGCACCACCAATCCACCCACAGCACACTGGGATAAAAGACCTTGTAAAGCCTAGGGAAGAGTGGCAAAATTACCATGCAGCACCAGGGGACCCTTTTCCCATCCATATGTTGAAAGAAATTCAGATAAATTTGTTGAAGAAATTACACATCTGCTAAGTTTTAGCTAGTTATCAGACCTTGAACATCTCCTGTTTTCTGCTTACAGGGCAACCTCTAATAATAATTCTAATAAGAATTACCTTCAGCTTGCTGCAAAGCTTTATGATTTTGAGGGAAAGCACAATAACAGTAATAATAATACTAAATGGTGTTATTTGAAACTCATCTTTCAGTTTTGAGAGTTACACTCATGCTTCCTATAATCTGTGGCAACAAGTGGGACAACTCTGTCCCACAACAAAATCCAACCTGTGATACCTAAGGGAAGACCTAGTATTTTACTAGTTTCACTGACAGTGGTGAACAAATTTGCAATAAAACACAAACCATCTCTGGTATACATTTTCTCCACCTTACAATCTGTAGGTATAATTTCAGAATATTACCTAAAGGGAGGCTGGACTCTACATCCAGAATTGCAGGGAAATAATTACAGTATGGGTCACCCTTGAACAATCTGAGGAAGATATTCTCAGGAAAATAAAGACACCCATTATGAAAAGGTGCTTCCAGCCATGGCTCACATGCTGTGATCTGTTTAAGTGGTTGCTCCACTAAAACTGGGTGGGACAGGTGAGTGTAAAAAGAGATTAGTAAGGCAGGCCCAAGAGTGACTACGTCACTGAGTCTGCAGCTGGAAGTAGCTGTATTTTTTTAAACAGAACCTTGGAAACTACAATTCTCATTACACCAATTATTAGCTGCAACCGATTACATCGGAAATGAATTCCGTGCTTTGCCACAGGAGACTGGAGGAGACAAGGTGAAGCAGATGTGACAAGGAGTTGACACTCCCCTTGGCTCCTTAACAAAGGGCAGGTCCTTACCAAGCCCTGATCTTTCCTAACCATTGGTGAGACAGATTCCCGGGGTTTGCTTTATAGGAAGAGGCTCCTTGTCAGCAAGGGATTAAAGGACTCTCAAAAACACCAGGCTAATCACAGTCTCCAAGCTATGCAAGGAAAATGTGACTGAGGACAACAAAGCAACTCACTTCTTTCTTCCCTTTTCTTCTACTCTGTCTCCCCCATAAGACTTGCTCACTGATTTTAAAGTGCTTTCTTCCCAGAGGGGAGGACTTTCCAGGCTGGAGACCCCTCTGACCCTTGCTACAAGACTGCTGTCCCAGCTGAACCCAGTCCAGGGTCAGTTACCCTTTACACTTTTCTCAGCCTTGCAAAACAGCCACACACACTCCATCTGATTTCCCCCCACCACAGTGGTGTAATTTATGCAAGCCTTTCATTAATCACATTTTAGCTGTGTGGGAGAGAACTCAGCAGCCCTCACATTCACCAGCTACGCAACTCGGTTCTCACCTATGCAACACACTCCTAAGGCTGCTGCTTACATAAAAATAAGACACATGAGAAAACAGAGAACACAGGCCACTCATCTTTAGTAACAGTTTTGTCTCTTATGATCCAGCGTGGGTTAGCTGCTCTATCTTTTCACCCTCTCCTCCCTGCCCCACATGCCTGCAATATAATTAAACCACTACAAAGATTCTACAGGCAAATACTTGTGCTGGTCTTTTACTCCCCCAAATAAAAGTCAAGAGAAGCAATGAACAACCACATGCAATTCCCCACCTTTCCCCAAGTTGCCTACCTCCTTCCAAAATATGAGTCAAGTTTATTCATAATAATGTCTAAGACACCCATGATTTGCTAGCAGATCCTAAACCCTAAATCAAGTGTAAACACCCATCCTTGCCTGAGATTAAAAGCCTCACACCTCTAAACTGAAAACTTAGCCAGTATGTTCCAGCACAAGCTGATCTCCCACAAGCACTCTGACCACAATCAGTATTTGGGTACTTCACTTAGCACCACTAAATCAGCAATAAGTCTTCAGGTGTTCATTGCAAATAAGATTCACTATAATTTTTCAATTGCACGACCCATTTCTGTACAATTCCTAAAACCCTCTAATATTGCCAGCACCATGCTTGTTGAAGGGTAGTTGCAGGGGAAACACTGATCATGAAAGGAAAATCATTCACATGTTGATACAGTCATTACAAAAAAAGGTAATTGCTTAATCAAGAGTCCCATGCTTATTAAATACCAATACTACTTTAATAATTCTTTCCAGTTCCAAAACTGGATCATCTACAGCTGGCAAATCTTGACTCTGTCATTGTAAACATTCCAATTTCAATTTAACAGCTAACAACTGTAGCAAGACTGATGAAGGAGGAACAGGATACCTTCATCTACAAATTCAGAGATGAAATTATGTCTTCACCTGTACTTTTTGAGAACCTGGTTCTCAAAACAGAAAGTTAATTATATGCAGGGACTGAGTTTATATATGTCTATGCTGCAGCACAGAAACAAAATAATTTCTTTTGAAAAGAGCCATTTCTGCAAGTCGTTGCCACTGCTTACTTTCTAAAGACACTCTCATTTTTATTTAGTTTAGCATTTCACAATTTCAAAATGTCTATGAATTCCCCCAAAGCCTCAAGAGAATAACTGAAGACCACTTCAGTTTTGAAGGGTCTGAGCACTCCTGCCTCCTCTTTGCTTCCTCCTGGATCACAGAATATCTCAAGCTGGAAGGGACCTTTAAGGATCGGATCATCAAGCCCAACTGCTCATTCCTCACAGGACTGCCTAAATATGGGCAAGTATCATATCAAGATGTTCCTTGAACTCTGACAGGTTTGGTGCCCTGACCACTTCCATGGAAAGCCCGTTCCAGTGACTGACCACCCTCTAAGAGAAGAGCCTTTTCCTAATGTCCCATTACAGTCCACAAAAGAAAACTCACAGGTCCCAAGTACTCTGCTTGCCAAAGACAACAATGACTTTTCAACACCAACCCCTAAAGAAAATTCATTAAACAAATGAAAAGAACCAACCAACAAACCAACAACAAAACTTATACGGTTCTCCTCCTAATATTGGAAAAACTAACATTCAAGTCACTGCAAAATGTTCAGGCCAATATGACTCACTTACTCACAGAAACTACACAGCTAAAAATAGGCAGTGATGTACAGGAATATAAATGCTTTATAATGCCACATACTTTGTCATTGTGGCTAAGAGTTTGCATCACTGCCTTCAAGCACAAGCTTTGCGTCTGGAGACATTAAAATAGTAGGTATCAAGGTAATTCAGAGAAAGAGAAGCCGTCACATACAGGGTTCCAGTAACGCAAGAGATTCCATTTACAAACACCAGATGAGCTAGATACCATTTCCTCCTGCCAGGAAGACGGTTATGGACACATTCCACTCATCTCATTCATCACAGAAGACTGCAAAGTGAGCTTAGTGCTGTCCCTTGCACATCAGCTCAAGCAGGCTGAACTTGCTCTTTCTGGAATGAAAAGGCTTACAGAAAAGAACCAGGAGCTCACAAGAAACTTAAGATGGCTTTTGTGAAGTAACTGATGAAAAAGATGCCTGTGAAAACCCCAGGGAAAACTCAGCAAGACTTAGGGCCATGTGTTTTCATTAAGCCTGAACACCATCTGCATGCAAGGTAACAGATGCTGTACAATTAAGTGCATCACCCGGACTGTCTTGGTCAGTTGAGTAGGTGGTGAGTTTAATTATTCCATCTAATGTTCCATAATCACATTACATATCATTACATAGAAAAATCTCAGCAATATTAAAAAACATGACTGGGTGCTTAGCCAGGTAGCTACCAACCAAACAAAAGAATAACATCAACCTTATTCCCCCTTGAGTTTGCACTAGTATTTGCTAGGAATGCGTGTTAACTGGGAAAAGAGGTGGCTGGCTGGTCAGGTAAGCACCTATGCTGTGAAATAATTAGGCAGAACTATCAGCATGTGGCTAGTGTTACAAGGGAAGGAGGTCTATCTGACAACAACTGAAAACTAAGAGAAAGCAAAATTATCAGAAGGCAGAAAAAAGAAAGAAGTGAGGTTCTCACTTATTCATCATGCTCCCATTGCACAGAAGAGACTACTAACACACTATCTGCCTCACCGGGCATTCAGCTTCCCTGGACTTTCCTTAGCTGAGGGCCAAACAAGCCATGCATTAAGATAAACCTTAACATTATCCTATCCCATCATGAAAACAAAAGGACAGCCCCACACAGTATGAAATGAAGTTATAATCTATCTCTTGTCACGGAAAAAGAAAAAGAAAAAGAAAAAGAAAAAGAAAAAGAAAAAGAAAAAGAAAAAGAAAAAGAAAAAGAAAAAGAAAAAGACAGTATTACAGACTTGCATGGCTGTGCAAAGAGATGTTTTGGGTCAGACGGAGGTCACACTGCTAGCACAAATATAAATGCCAGTGCTGCTTTTTCATGGCAAAAGAAGGAACCTACAAAATCTGGCACTAGCAAACTAATAAAAGCTGTCTTGTTTCTGGAACAACAAATTTGTGTTTCAATAGACACAGCTAGTCACACAGCTCCTACACAAGGTAACACCTTAAGATTAATTCAATTTCTTTTCATCTTATTGGGAGATCCACAGAAGGTAAAAGATGAAGCCAAGGCCTCCTCTCAGCACAAAAGCTTGGGGAGACCCCATCTGAAAGCTCGGGGCTGAGCACTGATGAGACAGCACACCTGAAGAGACCACACACAGGTCAGAAACACCCAGCACCTGTGGGCAGCTGTGAACTGCAGGCATCACACACACTTCAGCCTCCTTGGCAATGAGGGTCTGGGACCACCACAGGTACCTGCAAGCCTTTCCAAGGTATGCTTTGCAGTACCACCAGGTGTTAAAACAAGGCTGGGTACCACAACATTTTTTTTGCCTTTAAAAAAAATAAAATAAGAAAGAAAAGATCAATCATAACTCAAGAGCCATTCTTATCTGAGCCTTTGTTTCCTCTCACTGGTGGGCTAATCCTTTACATGATCTTCAAAGAGGTCTCAGCACTTCAGTTCTTGTTTAGTCAGTTGTTTGTTTGGGCTTCTGATCTCTTAAAATACAACACAACAAAAAACAAGGCATAACATCCACAAAAAAACCAGCAGATGGCAACTTCTTGTCCCACACAAACCAAGTAAGCCAAAACAAAAATATGTACACCAGGCTGTATCACAAAGAGCATTCACTGTTGATTTGAATTTGTACTCATTTGATTCAGGAATACACAGAAGCACCAGTAGCACTCAAGCAGCACTGCACTGAGTTTGTTGCTTTCATGGTATTAAGAATACAAGTTCTCTGAGAAAACATACACAAAAATGCCTCAGATTGTTAGCACGGGCAACAAGCTATTGAAAGAGAACTCCAAGTTCCCTGCAACAGTGCACCAGCTTCCATCTGACCTGCAGAGTGCTGTCAACACATGATCCTTCACCACCTCTAGCACTCAGCTGTATTACTGCTACAGCATTTCACTGGCACAAACTGCTGCCTCTTCTACAGATCATTTCATTGATACTTAGAGCTTTCTTCTTGTATAATGAGGAGTTTGGGATTTAGGTTTTGGGTGAAGAAACAAAAAGTTTTTGCTAAGTCAGAATATTTAAATTAGGACAAATTATTTTGTTATTATTTAGCAGGCTGTGCCACCTCTCCTAATGAGAACTCCATCTGAACTCTGAGGGAGGGTGGAGGGAGAAAGTCAAACCTTTTGTTTTCTGCACACTGCATCATACTGCAGACTATCTGCTGGGTGTTTTATCTATGGAGATGCACCTCAATGAATGTCAAAGATTAATAAATATTAAATTAGGGTTTGCTTGCTTAAGCTTTGGCACTGTCCTCCGTTACTGAGTCAAATCTCCATTGAGCTGTTCAGCCTGTCAGTGCTATTTCTTTGGCAAAAGTACTGGTCTGTGATGTAGGTCAGCAGAAAAAGTTCATTAGGTAGAGAAGAGCATCTGAATTTTTCAGTCTGAAGTAGCAAAGGAGATCTATAGGGAAAAAATTCGCATCCTTGTAAAGTTCCTTAAAGGAAGGGGAAAAAAATCCCAGAAATATTTTGCTACATGATGAAGCCCACTTGTAGCAACATTAGACCTATAAAAATTGAATTTTTTTTATGTCACTGTGACTGAACAGATGCTCAAAAGATTTACTCTAGCATTAAATGCCTAATTGCAGAGAAGTAGAAATAGAATGCAATTGGAGAAAACACTACTATTACTGAAGAAAAACCTCTGAAAGCCACATGTTATCAGTCTGATTTCATACAGATACAAAAAAAGGTTGATTAAAAAATTAAAATCAAGCTGATCAGAGAAACTTCCTTGTTTAAAAGAAAGCATAGCAACTTGCGTGGGAGTATATCATGCAAAGTCTAAATACAGACTGCCAGTAAGTTAAAAGGGTAAACATTATCATTTCTAGGAGCAAATATTGTAGTTTCTAGAAGGAAGATGAAAAAAAACCAAACCAACAACAACCCAACCAAAATAAACCACATTAAAATTTAAACATCTCAGGGCTATATAATGTAGTGTACTAAATTTTTAATTTAAAGTGGGCAGATTCATTAGGCAAGCCTGACAGTGGTCTCAACTGACTTTCCATGTCTGAGAATAGTGGAAAAGATGAAAACAGAAGGCTCTGCACCCAGCTACACAATCTTTTGAGCTTTCAACACAAAGATCTAGAAAAATATTCCAGTTATATCTAGGGCTACTGATAATCAGCCTCACTTTTCAGTTTCCCTTTTTTGTCTCAAACAAATTCCCAAGTAATTTTCAATATGTGCTTCCATTTAACACTTCCATTCCTGCAGCACATTCATTTGTGCTGCTTCCCATTATCTGGATCAACAAGCATTTCTGTCATGATTCAAACTGCAACTTAACACTCCTCTCTCCAAAAAAAATAAACCCAAGTAATACTGACTTGACCTTCCATCAGCAGCACAAACTTTATGTCTTCCAGTGGGTGAAAAGTTTCCTTTGACAGCATAAGGATTCATACTTAATTTGATTTTATGATTACTTATATTCTTCCTTCTTTTGCCAAAAACAAGAAATGGGGAAAAGTTGTAAGCATGGAAGTTCAAGCAAAATTAGTCGAAATTCTTCTGTGCTGTCTGTCAGATTAAGACTCAACCTACTGGTGTTGAGTTGCTTTTTAATTACAAAAGAGTCTAAAAAAAGAGGTTTTTAAAATATTTTTATTTGAGAGCAAGGCATCAAAGCCAGCTCAGGTTGTGCCTCACAAACTCAACAACAATTTCACATCATCTCTTCATTTATTCACTGCTGAGACAATGTAGGAAATGTCCATGAGACTTCTCCAACCTCATCCAGTGCTGCCCAAAAGCTGCTCATCCGCAGCAAGGTCTGCCAGCAGCAGTGACACTTGTCTCCACCTTGGATGGTGGAGCAAGGGACACTGAATCTTCCTGCAGCTTCAGGGAGAGCTGGGCAAGATGCATCTACCCAAGAAATAGTTTGTCCCAGATGAAGCCTCTTGCCACCAGTACACCTTGGCTGAAACACAACTGCTGTTGGCTGCACTGCAATAATTTTCAGTTGTCTGAACAGGGAATCCAGCTTGCTTCACTGACCCCACCTGCTCAGCAAGGAAGGAGCAAGGACAGCATCACCCTCAGAGTGCCTTGTATTACTACCTGGGGTACTTTGTGCATTGATGTAATCCTTCAGCCTCACAGTACTGTGATCAGACTTTGCTCTGGGCAACCATTAAATATTTCACAATCAAGAGAAAGGAGATAAGGCTTTATTTCTGCAATTTCCAATTCCTCTGCAAAAGCCTGATAAAATCAAATTGCTTCAATCCAACTGATGCTGAACTTAAGCTATCACCCACTAATACCTAACAAGACAGCAGAGACTCCCAACCACCTATTCTTTTTATGCCTGCCAGCAAGAAGACAGATTTATTTCTCTAGGATTAGAATTTTGCTATTGGAATGACTGGATATACCAGTACTGTTGCAACAAATCAGCATAAACCATAATCTCATTACAAAGCTATGGGACAGATTAATCCACTGAAAAATCCAGTTTGTTCCAAGGCAAGCTTTTCCCTAGCTGCAAATATACAGACACAGCATCTCAGTGAGTCTTAAAAAAACCTGTTTGACCTACTGCAGGGAAGAGAAGGACAAATATTTTAAATAAGCAGTAACTGGAATTTTGGTGCCACCGCCACTGATGGTAAACTCTCTGCTGACTTCAGCAATCTCACAGTTTGAACCTTGACATCTTGCTTTCTTTGTGTTCATAAGAAAACTAGTGAGAAAAAAAAAGAGTAGTAACAACACAGATTTCATTGAGCTTTATTTGTGTTTATTTCAAGCCTTCAGAACTAACATCCCAGAATGAGAAACCTTACTTTTTATGAATTCAAGTCAAACAAGCCAAAACACATCTTTCAACACAGACTGCTCTTCACTCCCACACAGGGGGAAAAAACCACTCAGTACAACAACATCTTAACATTCACATTCCAAAACAGAGTAACTTTCTATTGCTACCATAATTACTCTTCTTATTAATACTGAGCATCATCAGATGTAACTGCAGATTTGCTGTAACCTCATGACAGATTTAATTCTATGACTGATCAAACAAAACAGTCAAACACCATGGTTACTTACAACAGCCTAGAAAATATCAGCAATTCTTTAAACTATTCTGATACTCTGCAACATGTTGAATGTCTGCCAACTATTAGTGGCAACTATTTGTCATTGTAAAAAAAAAAGGAAGGGAAATAAATCATACAACCACTCAATTCCTTAAAAAAATGAGATTCTTACAGAAGAGAGCTCTCTGGTTTTGAAGTCACCTAAGACCACAAATCTGAAGTGCTAAGAAAAACAGCAAGGAATGACAAGTTTAACTGCACTTAAAATGGTCACAGGTCAGAAATATTGAGGAGAAAGCTAAATAACTTTTCACTGCAAGCAAGAGAGGTTCCAGCCTAGTTTATTGTTACCATAGGGAGTGAGAGAAAGGAATTGTGTTGATCCCATATGTCATTGATTTTCCATTTCGAATTCTCATGGCCAAAGCTGAAGGGGCAAAAAAGTTAAAATATTTTATCTGCCCTTTGCAATGAAAGCACCAGGCCTGGAAATTAAGAATGCAAAGTGTAGCTGTCAAAAGCGGTCTGAGAGGTAAAGAGAACAACAGCTCTACCTGACCAAAGGAAAAACACAGCAGTAATGAGACCTCTGAGCAGTTTGCTGCCATACAAATAAGCTCCTTTAAATACTTCATTCAGAGAAACTGAGGTTCTCTTTCACTAGAGGCAGGCATTCCTCATTGTAGAGAGCTCCTGCTCAGATGTGTCTATAAATACTGTGAGGTCCACTGGAGGACACACTTCCAAGTGCCTGTTTAGCATCAGGTGCCCAGCTGGAGGAGCTTAATACTTAAGAGGTGGGAGCATTTAGCATTGCACTTAACACACTGTCACTGACTTCCTATTTATGTCCAAGCACAGATACAGAGTGGTTGCTTCAGCTGATCAAGCCAGAGGCAGCTGCACACCTTTGCTGCTGCACAGGTCTTAAGCAGTGAGGTCAGGAAAGGCTGGGTAAAGCTCCCCAGAGTTGGGATGCCGATGAAGAAAATGTTAACCCTACCAACCTCATGGATTTAAGAGCTAGAATTTGAATCCAGATTGCCCTGGCAGACAGAGAAACAGTCTATTCATTCAGACTTTTCCTGGGCACAGCATGAGAGCTGGGGAGCTCTCATTGACAGTTATTTATAATTAGATGATATTTTAAAATAGCATCCAAGTAAACATGCTCTATCCTCTCATTATCTATCCCAAGTCCTAAAAGGACACTATGGCACTTTGTGTTGCACAGCAGTGATCCCTGCTTGAACTTAGGACATCTTGGACAAGCTCCCAATTAAAAATAAGTAGCCCAAATGCAGGAGCTGCTCAAACATAGTTTTCTTTGGCTTTTAGAGAACTCATCATTACAATTTAATTTGTCTCTCATCTTTCTTGCAGCCTGGGTTTAAGGATGAAATAAAACCAGCTGGAAGTGAACAAAAGTTCAGCTCTGCTCTGAAGTGGGGCCGCCACCTGGCTGCTTGCCCAGTGGCCTGGCCCACCTCCCTGTGCCCTCACAGTCCGAGCAGGCACTAATGGGTTGTGCACACACAGCACCTGATTGTTGGAGCTGCCATTGCCTCTGCATTTGAGCTACATCCACCATAACCCTTCAGCTCAACCTGGAAAAATTCAAGTATCACTAACAGGCAGGTAATGCCTCTTCAAACGTGGGCTGACTGCATACAGGGAGAGAAGTATGGATGTTCAATTCTAATTAGGCACCTCTTTGGTCTGCTTACATCCTGGAACAGTATCTGAGTAATACAGGAATACTAACAGGAGGAACACATTTAAAACAGCCCTACACCTTTTCTGATCAAGAACAGTCTTAATCCTGAAGGCAGTTTATTTCCACTGTTTCAGAGAAATCTATATTACTGCTATAAAGTATAAGAAGAATGGATATTGCTTTTAATAAAACCTAAGGGAAGAGTGAATAACAGCTCTTAACAGCTCTTTGATAATATTTCTATCACCTCAAGAAGGCACACACCAAAAAAACCTCAAAAAACAACCCACCCTCCTGTGGAAAGGAAAGCTTTTACTTTTAGCAAGCAGCATGCAGAACACAAAGTGAATAAAAAAGCCCATCATGCCTCACTCTCCCCTTGAGGGCACATTTATCTTTGCCCGCAGGCAATTTGGTCTTAGGATATTTTGTTATATATTGACAGGAATCCAAATGATATTTGACATTGCAACCCATAAGACATGCAACAGAAAATTCTTCTCCTCCAGCTCGCCCTACATTTGGCTGCAGTGCTGTCACAGTTTTGTTGCTGGTCTGCAGCCACATCCTGGGTCCAGGGGCTGCCGCAACATGTGTGTGTTACTACACTTTGTATTTTGAGCCCTCTCACCTCTCCGAGTCACACAAGTGCAGATGCTTTTTATATTTTCCTGCTACGAGTTTTCTGCTTTACATTCAAAGATTAAGACAGGAAAAAAAAAAAGACGTCTGACCATAATGAAATGATGTGAGTGTAACTCGGGTAAGATCTCAGATTTAACTCTATGTGTGTGCCTGTGGCCTCTTCAAAGAGGAAACAGGGCAGTTTGTCCTTTGAATACATAGAAGCCTTAATAAAAATTCTTAAGAAAGAAGCAGAAATATAATTAAGTGCTTTGGAAAACAGTCTTTCAGCAAGGATACACACCTAAGATTCTCCTTTTGGATCATCACATCATATCACAAATTGACAAGGATTACTACTATTCTTGCAAATACTCAGCATGCCCACTCTTATTCTCTAGGTCAAGCCAGCCATCATTGTAGGCTAAGAAAAGGAAGCATTACATGCAAAGCCTATCAATTCACATTTGAGTCCTGCCAGCAAAGCTCCCTTCACCAAAGTGAAACAAAACATCATGTCAGCAGCACAGTGGAGGACTCCACAGAGGAGATCCCATGTTTTCAGCACTGATAGCAGCCACCCCTCTCCAGCAGGGAAGGAATTGCAACTCCTTTTAACAGCAATGAGTTGCAATCCCAGCTTCTGCCCCCAGTGACCAGAAACACTGAAGTCTCTAGAAATGCCTAAAATTACTTTGCTTGCTTGCTTTCCCACGTCTGGTAGCACATAGGCAGCTATCCCTCCTGGAACACACACACAAAAACACCACACTGCTCTCTGGTCCAACAAAGACCGTCCATGCTGAGGGAAAAAGAAGAGGGCAGAGCAAAAAGATGAGGGTATGGAGAAGCAGAGTTTGCACAGGTGCTGGAAGAAGACAGCACAACAGATGGAAAGAGCGAAAGGAAGGACTATCCTATGTGAAGACAAGAAAGGATACGAGAAGCAGCTCCTTGCACTGCTCCATTCTGCTGGACAGTGCTGTGAGTTTTACCTGACAAGCAACCTTGCAGATAACCTTGCAACACATCCTGGAAGCCCACAAGTGCAGGACAGGGCATGGAACAAATGGCACAGATTGGAGCCAAGAGTTCCTTGAACCCACTATGGTCTAAAGAGACACACTGAAAGATGCAACAGGAAAGTTGAACAAGAAGAGATCTGTGCACAAATGCCATTTTCCTCCTCCTCCTTAAAAAACCAGTTTCCTTCATTTTCCCACCCCAATCTTCCCGCCTTCATCTCCAAAATGGTGAGGTGCCAGGAAGAAACAAGAATAGCTTTCAGTGGGGCAAATAAGCAAAACTGCCAGTTGGAACCACAACAACAGAAAAGCTGCAAACTGAGAAACAAACACAGGAGAGGGGGTATCCAAGCATTTGTGGACTACTTGGAAATAGCTCCTGGAAGTTAGTAACGAGTATTTAGACTGCATATCTTTTACAAACCCAGCTGCAAGGCAAACATGCTCTGCTTCAGTCTGGCTGCCTAGCTCATGCAGTGCTGAGCAGCAGCCCTGGCAGTGCAACACCGAGTCGGGGGCAGCTCTGAAATGACTGCTTATATTGCATGCAGGGACCTTCCTCCACTTGTGCCCTTGGGTCAGCCTTGGGCACACAGCCTGTCCCTTCAGCACAGAGTGAAGGCTTATGCACTCTATTCAGGGTGGTTAATCTCTGTGCAACTAGCCCACATCCTCCTTGCACAGCAGAACAGTGTCCCCACACAGCCTCTAGTCCAGCACATCGCCTTTGGAGGATGCACACCCCCACACTGCATCCCAGCCAGCAGCTGGTGTTCCCCTGAACAGTGGCTGCAGTCCCCCAGCTTGCCCCTGAAAACCTGTCACCCATGGAGCCACATCCTCACCCATGCCAGGCAGAGGTTTTGCCATGAGGGCACCAAGACAGAAAGCAAAGCAGCACATGGCACAAAATGGCCCATCAAAAGAGGCTTCTACTTCTTTACTCAGCTTTTCTTCCCACTCCCCCAGTTCTGACTGTAAGGAGAAATGCCCCAACTTCCTTGTCGCCACCACAATGTTTTCCCTGCTCATTTCACAAACAGAATTGCAGCATGTTGTGTTTTACATAACATTTGAGTCACTAGGGTTTAGCCCTGGTATGAAGCAACTCCAGTATCAACTTCATCAGGTTTAGATCTTGGGCATCTTCCAGTCTCTGAAACCATGTTTAAATCTTTATTCTTGGTTCTCTTAGAAGCCCAGGGACATTCTCACAGAACAAGGAAATCCACACACATCCAAGTTCTCTGTGACTACAAGATTATAAGCTCCTGAAAGAAAAACCCCAAAACCAAAAAGGACACTTTCAAGAAATTCAAAATTACTTGAAATATTTGCACTTCCAGGAAGCTCCAAGTGACCTTCTCCACAGCAACAAGATTTGCTGCTTTTCCGGGGAAAATCACCATCCACTCCTCTGCTGAGAGCCCATCAGCTCTTGTCTGGGTGTGCAGATGCTGCAATCCCTGGTACAGGGCTCCCTACACCCCCAAACACACAGCTCTGGCAGCTGTTGCTCGGCATTTCACGTCTACATCACGGCTTGATCCACTCAGTGTGCACCTTGCAGTCTCAGGAGCATCTCCCTCCACATAACAGGCAGCCTTGAACTCCACAACCTCCCCAGCCCCAGGAAGACCCTTCTCCCCCCACCAGCATGCAGCACCAAGCCTGGCAGGGCAATACATTACATAGCAGGGGTACAGGAGATATTGAGACACAGTAGCTATTCTTGCTGGTGCAAAGCCTCAGCCAAGCACGCAGGTGCCCTGACAAAGCTGTGATTTATTAGTTTTATGCCGACTTGCACATCGCCTCAGAGACTGCAGTGCAGATGTGGCTCTAATCCTCAGCAAAGACACTCTTCAATCTGCTTATACACCTCAATTTTACATTTCCGTGCTAAGCCCTTTAGATGAGCAGACATGGCTTACAGGTGGAGGCACAGTGAAGTTTGCTCCACAAGTTTTTCATACTGCAAATGGTATGAAAATCACAGACCACAAATGCTACGTAAAACTCTTTCCAAAGAGAAGCACCATTAAAAGCAAAAAAATTCAGACTTGAAATATTGGCTCGCTGACTTTTATGAAGGTTGGTTTTGAGTCATATGCAATCCACATTAAGATGATGAATATTTTCCTATAGGGGAGAGACTTAAGCTGCCCTAATCCAACCAACTTGTTACTCCTAATGCCAAAAGGAAATACAGCAACACCCATGCCCTTTGCTTCTGACAAACCACCACTGGAATGACTGGAACACACTGCAACTCTTCCCACAACTTCCATCAAATCCTGTTGCACCAGACCATGCTGTCCAATATCCTCCAGCATTTCATCTTGGCATAGCCTTTGCTGGGGCATTACAGGGAGTGCCAGTTCACGTAATCACCGAAGCCAGGAACACCTAGTTCCAGAACAGCACTTACAGACAAAGCAGAAAACAACGAAGCCCTTCTTTCCTATGCTAGACTTATACCATTCCTTGCAACAGCAGCATATGATTCATCACACCGCATTTGTTTTAAGCTTAGGGGTTTGACTAACTGTTTGAGGTACCTTAATACCTTAGATTTTATGTGTATCTTGTGCTTTATTTGAAAGGTAGATGTAATTTAAATGTGGGGGTGGGATGAGAATGTAAAGTTATAGCACTTGAATTCCAGTTAAGAAAAGACTAATGGTATTTCAACTTCCAATACCTGAACTACATAACCATCCAGGAAGTGTTTATCCAGTTATGTACATGAAGGCTTCACCTCACAAACTCAAAGCTTTAGAAACTGAAACAAAGAGCTAGTAGTTTCACACCTTGAATAAATCTTCATATTTTTCTCTGTTATTAAGCACACAAGAAGTAAGAGCTATGTAACTATGTAACACCACCAAGGGTTCAAATGTCTGGTTAAGAACACACAATACACACTACTAAAATGGGTATGATGCTGAACTCTACCTATCTCACTGGAAATCCAGGGTACTCCTGGGAGCAGGTTTTGCCAAGCTACTGGCTTTCATCTCCAGAAAGGCACGATAATCTTCACAGACACCATTCGGTAGCTGCAGGTTTTAAATGAATTAAAAGCTTTTTCAATAAAATGTTTCTGGAACACATCTCTGCCAGCAAGGGAAAAGGAAAAAAACAGTCCAACCAAAACAAAAACCCAGGAGCAGTGGTTAGTGGCAACCTGTCAGTTGTTTTTTTTCATGCAATTGTCTTGATGGAAACAGCAGAACACACCGTGAAGGCAGAAAGAAGAGGAAGCAAGCAGGAGATGCTACTGGAATTTTTCTTTAATAGCAGAACACACAGTATAAACAGTCAGAGTTTCAAAGCTGTTCAGCACCTAAGGAAGAAATCAAGCCATGTGGATACAATGGATCTTGAAGATATTTGCTGCCAAATCAAACACTTGTCTTGCCTGCCTCATACATAAGACTATCACCTGCCACACCTCATTGGACAAGGCAGCCACACCTACAGCTGGCAATCCGATCACGGCCATTACCCAGGGTCTGAGCATATGTGAAACCTCTTTCTTGGTCCGTTCAAAAGCTTCGCCCTACTCCCACATGATGCCTTTTAAAGATTTATTCAATAGCAGACTACTGAGACGTGCTGCACTAGCTTCTCAAAAGAAGGAGGTCATTCAAGACAATTAAAGCACGGATAGCAGCATTGAGACCTTTAAAGAATAAGTCTCTTTGTAGTTTCAAAGTATTGTTCAGCTGCACAGATAACCCACATTTGTGGAGTGACGCAATGCAAAATTTTCATTATGTACATGGCCATGCTGTTCTATTGAGTATGATCTTTTTGATAAGATGTGAGGGTGCTTAGTTTCCAGAACTGGAATCAGCTCTACAGTAATGTGCTGAATAGAACAATAGTCCCCTGAACACGACTGGGGCAGACAGTTGTCACTATGAGAAAGTTTTGAAATGGAAGAGAAAAAGAGAACCTGAAACAAAACTAAATAAAATCCCTTTGTCCCCAGGAGCAACAGCAGTACGAACTCACTATTCACCCACTACTGATATGTGCAGGAGTTCACCTAAGGGTAAGAAAGAAGAAAATCCCCTTTTAAATCTGTTACCCATTTTACAGATTTTTCGTTTCTTTATAGCTACCAATTCTGCCATTTCATCTTACAGCACATTTACAATGCATAAGGAAGAATTTCCTTCACTGCCTGGGTGGCTTGTTGAGATCCATCATCTCCTCTGCAGGAAAGTTCAGCATGTTTTCCCTGCCATGCACAGTAGGGAATCACTTCCCTATGAATTGAGGTCAAGTGCCACTATACTTGATCCTAACAGCACCACTACATTTTTTTTTTCTAGATATCACTTAGGGGAAAAAAAAAAAAATCAAAGGACCACATGGTCTTTTAATCCCATAATCCTTAGTCTTTTTATACAAACTGGGAATTTCTGTGAACTCTTCCAGTTCATACACAATATATGGGTAAAAAAACACCTGCAAGCAAAGGCTGATCTTTACTTGTGAAAACACATCAAGACTGTCTGGGGAAAAGGGAGTTCCACTAAGAAAAAGAATGACAGGCTCTTAGGAATCTGAAGGGAGCAGTAAGCTTACTAAGAAGAGCTTGGCCTAAAGCTCAGCTCTATACAAAGCAATATTTTCTCGATCTTAACCTTGATAGCATTTCTCTTTTACCTTCCAAAATTATCCTTAGAAAAATAATTACCAGAAATCTAAAGCCCTGAGACCACCATGCACAACATCATTTCTGTACTAGCAACAAGACACAGTCACAGCTTCGCCATCAGCTTTTTCTCTCATGGACTGAGGAGAGCCAAGCCCAGCCCCACGTGCAGCCCTGGTTCTCACAGGCCAGCCATGCTCACCTTTTGCCCCATTGCAAAAACCACACTGTGATAAGATCTCTTTCTGCTACGGGTTCCCAGAGCAAAATCTTTCCCCCACTGCACCCACCCACAAGACTCTCACTGGGGTGGTATTCAGCTGTGACAATGCAAATCGGGACTGGGGAGCAGAAAGGGGGGAGGACAGGAAAAACACAGCACAAAGCTCGTTCCTCTCTTGCTCTTCAAGTCTTGCTTCTTTTCATCTGAAAGAGCCCACTCAGTGAATTCCACAGCACGAGATCAAGTCCATGCATTTTCTCTGGTAGGGTGTTCAGCACTTTTTTAGCAGTTTTGTATTTGAGTTATCATCTAGAAATATTTAAGCTGTTATGGAGGTTGGGGGAAAAAAAACCCATACAAAACCCATTTGCTCCCTTCAAGAGTGACAGGTTTGGGTTTTCTTCTATTGTCTATTTGTTCAATTACTATAACAATGTTCACCAGGAAAACAACAAAACACATGAACACATCAAAACAACAACAACAAAAAAAGATTTGACTTAACAGCATCCAAAAGCACAACCTGAAACACAACCAGTCTTAAAATTTAAAAAAAAAACCCCAAAAAACAAAACCAAACCTGAAAAGTTTTCCAGGTTTTCAAACCTGAAAAAATCCCCCAGAAGCTGACATATTTATCATTTCTAGATGGATAAGGTAGGCATGAATGCCTAACTATTTCCAACTATATCTTGATGTAACAAAAGACTACTTCCTCCCATACCATCAAGAAAAACCCTCCCTTCTCAGCAGAGGACCAAATTTAGTGCACATAAATATTTCATAACTTCATCCTGTCAAGAAATCAAACTGAATTACTTAGGGCAATTTTCCAGGAGCTGCACACCCAAGCTCAAAGAAGAAAACTGAACTGATCATACCCATTCTTCCGCTTCATACTGAAAGGCCAGAAGGTGCAGCAACAGTGCAAAACTGGACATCTCGTGTGGGTGTCATCTAAGAACATTATCCACCAAGTGCTAAACTCCGTGAAGAAATGTAGAAACAACACAATAAGACTGACATCTTCTGAAGAGAATACAACTCCAGCTTTACAATCCTCTCCTGCCTCCTGGTTTGCCAGAAGAAACAAATTCTGGCTTTCACAAAACCTCATGAAAAATGAAAGAACAGCCAAGAAACAACTTGCTGCTACAGACACAGGCCAACCACAGAATCAAAAGGTGACTGAAGACAGACATCTACAGGTGGTTCAATTTCCAACAGCACGAAACACATGCAGCTTCCGCTGACCTCGAGAGGAACTCGGCACCTGAAGAAGACATGAGGGCATTTCTGTGCAAACAAACCCTGACCCAAAGATAAGAGCCACACCCTGATAAAACTGGCACACGACACTACCTTGCTAACAGAGGTAGCCTTAAACTTCCTAAGCACTGGATGACACACATTTGAATTGGACTCTGCATTTATTTTCATCAGCGTTGCATCAAGAAATTTTCCGACAGAACTCCACTTGTTCACTTTGCAAGACAAGAACTGGGATGCAGAGCAACCACCCTGCAGCAGCCCGTGCTCCAGTCAATTCCACAAGCATTGCACATTCCCAACTTTCCTCCTTTAGAAGGCTATGCGCTGATTCATGGTTGCTTTCTCTTATTGCAAGACAAGCTTCTCTGGAAAAAGGAAAAGCATTCTCTTCCCATACCCAAGACCATGGCGTCTGCGTTCTTTATAAAATATTGATTTGTCTGCTGTCTGTAGTGCCTGAAGTTAAAAGTACATGCATTTGAGTAGGTAAAACCAGACTCACGAGTCACGGAACCGGGTAGACCTAAATCAGCTCCAACCTGAAGCCCTTCACACAGAGCCCCACCTGAGCCTGCCTCCTGGCAGGGCTTAGTGCAGGGCTGAACCACTACTGCAGGACACCTACAGCAACAGCTGCCTCCTGTCTGGCCATCTCAGGGCATGGGCAGCAGGGCTCAGGTCTGTTTACATCCACTTGCTTGTGCATATGCTCTTAAATGTGGCACATGGGACAAAGAAGCCCTCGCACAAAAGCCACATCTTTGTCTCCCCAAAAATTATGGGATATTCCCATCAACAGCTCCAACACAAGGACCACCCCCCCCAGAAAAACCCCAACAGCTGCTTGCTTCAAAACCCACAAAGTTTCTCTACCCACAAAGCTTTTTCAGGTACCTTCCAATGAAGGAAGACAAAATGAGCGGGGAGATTTGGAGGTGTAACACACAGAGAGGGAAATTAATAAGTCATCAATATATACATCCTGTTACAGCCTGAAATAGTGCCAGGAGCCTCGAGTAAAATAACAGCCTTAAGTGCAGTGACTGGAGGCCATCTTAGCTGTTCCTAGTGACAGAAGGTATTACCACGAGGAACTCCTTAACACACCAGCTTTGCCATTCTCACAGGAGAACATACATTTGACAGTATGATGAACAGGCAGACTCAGTTAAAAAAGCAAAAAAACTCTTTTCTTTAACCTGCTCCTGAGTGCCAGCTCTGAGGAATTATTACGAGTGAAAGAAAAAATACTGCATAATCCAGGGGCAAAGTCAAAAATCATCACTGCAGTATGGAAATTGCAGTTAAGTAATAAAACAGTCTTGATCTTGACCTGTACACTGGGAAGTAACAGAGGATAATGCCTGCGCTCATTTTTAACTTTTCAAATCAATACAAAACTTGATAAATCAAAAACTGTTCTATTATATCATAAAAGTACATGATGACTTCATAAGCTAATGAATTAAAAAGCCCAGAATTTTTTTTCCAATTTGTGAGTTATCTTCTGCATTCCTTTAGAGAGCTGGACAATTTTCATGGAGCTACCATGCAATGGTACATATTATTACAAACACACACACTATTACACAGCAGCTGTCTGAGCCTTCATAAGAAAATTCCCATATTTCCCTGGTTCTCTGTGCCGACACATTACTTTTCAAGACATGGATCTAGGAACGGTAAAACGGTGCTGTCATAGCTGTTCTGTCAGACCTGATTCATATTTCCTGGAGTAAATAAAAAGCTGCACACTTGGAAACGGCAGGTGAGCACCCAAGTGAACTGTAATAAAAAGTTATCGGGAGACTACAAAGGCTTCTTATGTTACTCCTTTTTTTTTTTTTTTTTTAATAGGTCCGTGGCCTTCTTAGAGAATTGTAACACAAGGGATTTAGCCCACTTGGCTATTTTGTATCCCTTTTAATTTGGCCTTGCTGTATCATCACTTCATCAAAACACCGGGACTCCAGTGCTGAAATGCTGGAAATGCCCTTCCAGGCTTAATTTGGGACTGCGAGGACCTCTCTCAGTGGGGCAGGCTGCTGACAGCAAACAGGCTCCACCGAGCTGCCCTCCGCACCCGCGGAGGGGCACGGGGCACATTACCCAGATCTGCCGGTGCAAAGCAACGCGCGGACTCGGCGGCGAGTGGGAGCCCTGCACCGAGCCCCGGCAGCGGCAGAGGCCAGTTCGAGGACCGCCGGGAGAGCGCTCCCGGGACCGTGTCCGGCAGCCCGCCCGCAGCCCGGCGCCCGCCCGGCCCCGCTCCCGCCCCACGCACCGCTGTCCAGCCGGGCGATCTGGGGCAGCCGGTAGGTGCTGACGAGCAGGTCCAGGGGCACGGCCACCGCGCTCCACTTCACGTCCTTGAGGTTGCAGCCCAGCGGCGGGCCGGGGTCCATCTTCCCGGCCCGGGAGGGGAGGGAGCAGCCAGACAGGCAGCGCCGGCGGGGTGCTCCCACCCGGCGGGGCGGCTGCCAGCGGGGCGGGCGGTGAGGGGGCGCCGGGAGGGAGAGGAGGAGGGAGCGCGGCTCGCTCCGCGCAAGGCGCCCGGGACGCGCGGGGCTAGGCAGAGAGCGAGGCCCGCCGGGCGCCCGCTGCTGCTGCGGCGGCTGCTGCTGCCTCTGCGGCGGCTGCTGCTGCTCCCGCCGCCCCCCGGGACCGGCTGGGGCCGCCCGCCGCCGCCGCCGCGCCTGGCCCAGGAAGCGCCATCCCAGCACTGACTAATCAACAGGGTGCGAGCAACGCCTGCGCAGCTGCCGCTCCTCCCCGCGCCGAAAAGGAAAGTGCCGGGCTGCCCGCCCGCCCGGCGCGGAGAGCCAGAGCCAGCGGCTGCCAGAGCCGCCCAGCCCGTCCCTCTCACTCCACCCTCCGACCGCTCGCCCGACGTGCAGCCCGCACTTGGGCTATGTATCTCTTCCTTTAGTTTTCACCTGTGAGTCATGTATATACGTGTGAGTTCATGTATGCAGGCTGTGCACTGTTACTGCACACGCAGGTATTACACATATTGCGTATTCAAAGGTCTTCACAGCATGGGAACGTTTGTAGACATTAGTTCTTCAAAGTGGCTTCTGTGATGAAATCTTATATGACCTTTGTAAGACGTTTTATTTCATGTTATCCTTTCTTTTATGCGTTTTGATCTCCAGCCTGCCAGACTGCAGAAACTCTGGGAATTTAAACCAGAAAAACTCCTGGGTGGTTGCACTGTACTGTGCTCAAGTTTATTTTGTTCCCTTCTGTGTCAAAACTGTTTATTTTATTGCAGAAAACTTGGCTACATTTAAGCCTTTACTGTTGACTAGAGACATAAAAGTGCCTTGCAGTGATTAGCAAAACGACAGACAACATCCACAACCAACATCTCTCTCCAGGCTCCAGCTTCTCTATCTATCCTTGAGACTACCAGGCATGGCAGAGCTCCGGGAAGAGCTGTGGTTCCAGGAGCCCTCCTGCTGCTCTGCCTTCCTCATGGCCTGGGTAAAGGGCCAGACACTGCTGCGTGCCTGTGTCACTGCTGGTGGCACAGCACTGCCAGCACGAGGAGGGCTGAGACAGACATGCTCTTGTTCTGCTCTGCCGCAGAGACTGGGACTTTATCCATGGTAGCCAAGATGAAACAAAGACCATGGAAACTAGTCGACATAGAAGATTACAGAAAACCCAAGTTATCTTGCTTTATGTGGATCAAGGTTGGCTTGAAGCTCATCCTGCTTTTGCTATACAGTGTGGCTCTGGATTTTTCCAACACTGTGAAAAACCTTCATTCTTTCCAAAAAGAGGTTTTTCTGCTGTTAGAGCCTATCTACCAGAATAGTTAGCTTTAAATTTTTTTTAACATTTATCTTGAAAAGATACTTCTTTTCAAAGTAGTTTTCTTCTTACCAAATTCACCAAATGGTTTTCAACAACATCAGTGAATTAAGCTATCGAAGTGCAAAGTAATATCACAGAGTGGGTCAGGTTGGGAAGGACCACATTGGGTCATCTGGTCCAACCTCCATGCTCAGGCAGGGTCATCCCAGAGGACATGGCACAGGATTGCATAGTGCAAAGCAATATCACAGAGTGGGTCAGGTTGGGAGGGACCACATAGGTCATCTGGTCCAACCTCCATGCTCAGGCAGGGTCATCCCAGAGGACATGGCACAGGATTGCATCCAGACAGTTACAGAATATCTCCACTGAGGGAGGTTCCACAACTCCTCTGGGAAATCTGTTCCAGTCCATGGTCACTTGCACAGTAAAGGTCTTCCTGACATTCAGGGGGAGCCTCCTGTGCCTCAGTTTCTGCCTGTTCCGTCTTGTCCTATTGGTTGGCATCACCGAGAAGAGCCTGGCTCCATCCTCTTGACAGCCTCCCTTCAGGTACTTATAAACATTTTGAAGTCCCCTCAGTCATCTCTTTTCTCTTCTCAAGGCTAACAGGCCTGGCTCCCTCAGCCTGTTCTCGCAAGAGAGGTGCTCCAGCCCCTCAATCATCTTTGTTGACCTCCACTGGACCTGCTGCAGGAGCTCCATGCCTCTCTTGTATTGAGAACTGGACACAGCACTCCAGATGTGGCCTCACCAGGGCTGAGTACAGGGGCAAGGTCACCTCCCTGGATCAGCTGGCAATGCTGTTCCTAAGGCACCCCAGGATACCATTGGCTTTCCTGGCCATCAGGGCACCCTGCTGGCTCATGAACAGCTCGTTGTCCACCAGGACCCTCAGGTCCTTCTCCTCAGAGCTGTTTCCCATCAGGTCAGCAGGTATCAGCCACTCCTCACAGCTTTGTGTCATCAGTGAACTTGAGCACTGTTGCTAAGAGCATTATTGCTGAAATTTGGAACACGTGGGTTTAGTTCATTCAGGCTTGACAAGGTCTCCAGGTGCACTATGTAAAACGGAGCAGATCAGATCAGACTGGGATTCACCAGGACTTGAAGCACTAGTCTGTCAGGAATTGTTCTTGAACACTATCTTGGGTACCATTAATTCCAGGAGAGATACCATCTCACAGTATGTGTCTCTCTGAGACATCATGCACTTCTGCTGTCTGGGAAGAAAAGCATCTTTCACACAGAAATGTTGATTTGTCTTGAAACATTTTTTTCATTCTTCCATACTAGATATCCTATGGCCTTTAAATCTGCCTTCCTATAACTGAGTTTGTGTACTCTCCAACCAGTGAAAAACTAGCCCACTCTTAACCATTTTACTGGATTTTAAAAAAATGTAACTTCTAGATACTATCTAAATTTCATTCAGTTATCTCCAGGCAGAGTGTTCATAATGCTCATTAGTATTTAAATGTCTTGTTCTTGCGCTTGGAGTCACTTTGTTATGTCTCCTAACTGTACTCCAGCTCCACCTCCTTGGAATATATTCTAATAGTACATAAATGGCATTCAAATCACCAGCACATAACAGAAATTTCTTGTTTTAACTACACCTTATGTATAATTAACACTTTAGAGATAATTTTCCTGATGTCTAGCAATGCCTTAGTGTGATCTCTTAGCAGTCTCCTACAGGTGTAAAATGCTAATGAAGCTACCAGACCTGAAGAGCAAATCTACCCTAGGGCCAGGGCCTCAGTTTCACAACGTCTTAGTTTTTGTCTATGTGCCTTTCAGGTGGTGTTCAGGGACAGTCTTTATGAATCAACAGAAAATTCTTGCCATAAAAGCATAAGCAGTCGCAAAAGGACCCAGAATACTCCCTGAAATTATTCTTAAAAGCATTTTGAATTGACTTGCACATTGATTTCACAACACATTTATGCAACAGTCTGTAAAATCTGTAGTATGTGTGTATTCCATTGCCAATAACGTTATTTTTAAAGCATTTCAAATCATCCTCAGTTCATGTATGTGTTAACATTTGAAAAGGAACCGTTCATACCAAATTCATTTTAGTATGAGTCTGGTAACATGCTTTACAGTGTTGTGTGCACACATCAAACAAAACTGAGCTTTATACAGTATGTTTCATGGGAAACCATAATATTTGGTATTTCTGTAAAAAAAGCCCAAATAATTTGCATTCGTTGTTCCTATACCAAAGGCACAATTTTCCTAATATTTACAAATCCAGTGGAATGTAATTGAAGATGCAGTGATCATTTCAGAATCAGATCCTAAATTTCTTTCTCTGAATCTCAGGATTATAAAATTATTTAAGTTGAAATAAACCATCAGGTCATTGAGCACAACCTTTGACCAAACACCACCTTGTCAACTAAAGCACAGCACAAAGGTCCTCAAGTTATTTCTTGGAACACTTCCAGGGATGGTGTCCCTACCCCCTCCCTGGGCAGCCTGTTCCAATGCTTAACAACCCTTTCCATGAAGAAATTTTCATGAAGAAATTTTTCCAAATTTTCCATCCATTTCCAAGATGTCCAACTTAAACCTTTGTTGGCACTTTCTAGTGAGAGTTGTGTTTATTCCCCACTGGCGCACTTTTGTAATCTACAATGAGTATCTTTGGAAAAAGTCAGTTGTTTTGCTCCAGGAGATGTGAAAGGAGAGCACTCATGGTGCTCACGGAGTGTTAGGTGAAGCATCAGCTAGCAGGAGTTAGCATCCTACAAAAACTGCCATGGGAACCTGTGTATCTGCATCTCCCTCGGGTGGGACTGGATCATACCTAAGCACAAGTGGTAGGAAACTCTGCATGAAGGAAAAATAAATTTAAGAAATTCCTTACTTAAAATTCTCATTAGTTATAAAGAGAAGAAATCAAAATTACAAATTAATCTGACCCTTTTTTATCTATTTTCACTGTTAAAAAAAGAAGGAGGAATTACATGGAGGCTTAAACCTAGAAAACCAGTAGATGAACTGTGAGTTCAGGACAGCTGAAAGTTCATCAGAGAACTACTGTTGAAATGCAAAACTGCAGAATTCGATCTCTATAGAGGAAGGGAAGGAAGTGAGATAAAGATTAAGTTGGATGAATCATGAGATCTTCAATGACCTGAAATAAAATAGAAAGTAGGTCAAATTACTAAATTATTAATAAATATATAGTCTATGTATGGACAAAACCTGAAAGATAAGCTCCCAAAAAGTTAGAAAATTGGATTTTAAAGATAGCAAGCCTGTTGATAAGATGCATAGTAAGAATGCTAAGGAAAAAAATGGTCTGTTATTCCACAGAGGTGAAACTCTATTTAATCATCACTGGTGATGCTGACACTTTCAACCTCAGCCTTCAATTTTAGAAGGCAAATTTCACTCTACCACCAACACCAGAAGTCTAAGGCTAGAAAAAGGAACAAATAAACTGGAAAATACAGAGACAAGTTAAACATTTGAGGGGAGAGGAGAGGAGAGGAGAGGAGAGGAGAGGAGAGGAGAGGAGAGGAGTTTGCCTACATCAAGAGGAAAGGGAGAACCTACTTTCCATGTGTACCAGTTAGGTTAGGTATTAGGAAATTTCCTGCTTACCAGACCAGTTAAGTAAGGACTGCTGCCACCCAGAGACACTCTGAAATCTCCACCACTGCAGGTCTCTGACCAGCTTATTGCATTACATCAGGGGCAGCTGATCAGAGGTTGAGATATGATGAGAACCCAGACACACTCTCAAAATCCCTTCCAGCACTATTTCCTTCCCGTGCTATGGTTTTAATGAAGTCAGGGATTATCCTTTGTTTCTTGATTTCAGATTTTATGGAAAGCACTAGCTTCAGTGACTGGCCATTATGAGTAGTCAAGAGCAGCTGTAAATACAGAGCCCAGCCCATCCTTTTGTAACATTTCTTCAGGCACACTAACCGGGCTAGGGGCATATAAACCTGGCACTATGCTCAGGCACATTTGGTCCCATATGCTCCATTTGAGCTCTCTTTCTCAATACCTGATTTAGTAATATTTTGATATTATGACAATCTGCAAACAGTCCTCAAAAAAGAAGCAAGTGTATTTCAGAAGGTTAGTGGCATTTCAGAACAGTAAGCCAGTGGGGCTAGTTATTTTGGATATACTGAGATGGATCAAAACACAATTCTGCACAACAGCATTAGTCATTTAAAATGATGATCGATAAACCACATCTCCTATGCAAAGATAAAAAAAGAAGACAGTATAGTCGCCACAATTTTTCAGATTTCTTAACCTGTGTTTGATTTTTGCTTATCTTGCAGATTTGAGTTGTGCTTTGCTTTTGATTAAAGAAAAAGTAACCAGCATCCTGATTCTTCCCTTGTTTAAAATTAAATAAGATATTCTCCACGGATTTTTAAAGATATTACAAGTCTGTATAAAACAAATTTATATGAGCATAATCAGATACCTCCTCTATTTATACTTTGACAAAACAACATAAATACAATAAACACAGTATCAAAGAAAGCCTTTCATCTTTTTGTCACAAATGACAAAAAAAAATTTGAAAATGCAGGTATGCTGCTAACACCTGTGTAAACTATTTTAAGGAATTATGAAATTTAAATAACAGAAACATTATTATTATTATTATTATTGGATGCATTCGGTTGTTCCATGCTTTCAGAATTCTTAGGAATGTCCAGCAACATACTCTAGTGGAAGTTTTCCCTGTCCACATCAGAGGCTGGAACTAGATGATCTTCAAGCTCTCTTCCAACCCAAACCATTCTATGACACCAATCTTTATATGGTTTATCTCCTTCTCTCAGACATCACCTTTGCAGAGTCCCTATTCAAGAGTATTGAAGTAGCATGTATATGTCTGAAATGGGTATAGAAGAAACCAAGCCAAAAATTCTCTGAGACTTGTCTTATGGGATTGCACTAAGTATGAGGTACTTAAAGAAATGATATATGATTTCATATATCAGAAGGTTGCTTGTGTGATGATGTCAATGTTCATTGTATTACAAATCTGGTTTAAATAACACAAAAAAGTGAAGGGTGTTTTTTTAATAACAGAAAATTAGTACACTTATACTTCATTTCTGCAAACATTTACATTCAAGCACTGTCACCCTGTGAAGCACCTAATAATTCCTAAATCAAATAACTGTTTTATCTTCACATTAAAAATACGAAAATATAATATAAACATATAAAAAAATTTGGCGACAATGTCTGTGTAATACAAAGGATGCTTAAACACTGTATTTTTGGATTACAGGCTCATTTTTAAAATTTTTTATGTTCCTTTGTAAGACTTGATATTTCCTGAAGAGAAAATGGAATAAGAAACAGTATTTTAGAATGCACAGCAGGTTCTCTTCTTAGTTTCATTTAGAGACACAACGTCTAAGTCATGTAATACACCGGATTTCTGAAAAACAAACAAAAGCAAACACTTCATTAAGATAACTAGAACACAACGGTTGAAAAGTTTGCTTTTTCACATACTTTAATGTAAAATATTTGGTGCAGTCACTGGATATGCTTTTCCTTTGAATATTTAATTAAATGATTGAAGTTTTCTAATAAATTCCATGGAAACTGATGTCTATGCAAGTCCCATTTGGCATCTTTACATTCTTTAGCTGCCTCAAACATCTCTCCTAAATCTGAAGGTAACAGAAAATGTCTTTTGAGGAGTCACTACAAACCGTAAGTGCAATCCCATAAATCTTTACTCACATGAATTGTTCTATAAGTACAGGTTCTTCTGTTGACTACACCAATTTTAGCTAATTTTCAGTTAAGTACCCTTATCTTTCAAGTACTGAGCATGGGTTGGAAAAGTCCAGTTGAAAGGAACATGTAACACAGAATATTAGTACCCACTAAAGAAAAGGCACAGGCTATTAACTGTTATAAAGGATGTTAACTTGTTTTGTGAAATTCACTAAAATTCTGTTTTCTTGCCTCTATTTTATAACCAGGAATACCCCCAAATGGAAACAGTTCAGTCTTTATCATGATAAACTCTCAAAATAGCACTCCACCCTTGTAAAACATTTATGTACTGATTGCAAAAGCAGATTGTAACAAAAATGAAAATCATCAAAACCAGGACTCTTCCTTTCAGCAATGAACTCAACTAGATAATTAATGTTGACCAGAGAAACAATCAAACCCAGTTGTGCAATTCAGAACATGTCGCAATCTTGTTCTCTGAAACTATGAACACTGAACCCTGAACTAGGGCACAAAGACGCAGAATATTGTCACATGCCCAGGAAAATGAAAGCCCCAACTTTTCTACCTGCCACTCTGCTGCCTGTGTCTTGGCAGGTTTACCAGCCAAGGACGGAGAAATAAGTGCAACCACTGGATTCACCACATTCCTCTCTCAACCCAAACCCAACAGCCATAAACAATCATGTCTGGTAATACAGAGAAGCTTCCAGAAACGACAGCTATCTAAGCTAGAGTGAATGAAATCCAAAGCACAGGAAAAAAAGAAAGGAAGAAGGGGAAAAAAAGGCATCATGTAGTTAAGTACAATACTAATCACGACTCAGAACTGAAAACTTACAGATAGAAAGTCACAGGGTAGTTGAACATTGACTACATCCAGAAAGACTCACCTAAAATTACTCGGCTGCATCAGAATGAGGGCAAAATATAAAGTCACCCTTGTGCTACAAATAAGCTTTATGCCTCTTTGGCTGAGAATATTCATCACTTCTTAAAATTCTGGAGAAGATGCGTGCAATTTTTTTCCTTTTTCCTTCTGTAGCCATAGTTCCAGCTCTTCTAGAATACTGGCTGCACTGTGCCAGAGCCATCCCCACAAAGCAAGTGGCTGAGCTCATTCCTCCCTGAGGCTGCAGGGACCCAGGGAGGCTTCCACAGTGCGTGGTGCTGGGGGAGAACATGAAACATCTGGGAAGGGATCAAAAGTGATGGATAGAGGAAGGAGCAGAGGGCAGGAAATGTATTGTGGTGTCTAAACCCCAGGGTGGATGCTGAAGCTGTCATCAGTAAAATTATTAGCAAATACCATCTAGTCTACTGACTAGAATATCTGAAGACTGTTGCTTACTGATTTTAGAAATTATGAATTAGAATTCATAATGAATTCTTGTCATAATGAATTCCCCACAGAATGAAGACATACAGCAGGTGCACTTTTACTTGGGGTTGTTTGTTTGGTTTGTTTTTTTTTCCTGAATTTATTTTTTTGAGTGGGAAGGACCAAAAGACATAGCATTTTTATTACCCTTGAGAATTCCCACAAATACCAACATGCAGCTTTATAGCTTCTGATTAGTTTTAACTTTTTACACAGTTGTGGGAGGTACAGGCATTAGCTATTACGATTTCTGCTAGGCAGAGACAGTATTTGGTAGTCTGCAAGCATATTCAGTAAATTAAAAGTATTAAGACCTTTTTAAAAAAGGGAGCAAGGCAGAATCAAAATGACACAAACATAACCTTGTCATCTCAAGAAACAAGATACCACTCTGGTTTACAGATAAGATTCTGAGGGGAATATAAAAGCTTTGGAAGATAATGGTACAGTAAGAAATTGAATTTCAACTCAATAGAGACCAAGAAATAACACTGAGCATTGATTGTTGTGAACATCAACTAAACAGGTTTTGTCTCACCCCTGCTTTTTCTGGAGAAAACAATCACTTTAGGTGGTAAAAGTGCTCTAGAAAAATCCCTGTTTGAACAGTTTCAGAATTCAAGTTTCACTTACTTAGAGGAAATAGGTAATTTGAAGATGTTGCAGATTATACTTCAACATCAAACTTCATGCTTCCAGTCAAAGGAGAGAAACTTACATTTCCTTAAACACTTAGGATACTTATTTGCATCCTTACTATTTTACTACTCAATACTACTTTTAGATGGTAAGTAAGCTCTTCATATATCCTTGGCAAAGATCCTCAGTACTGTTAAGTGATTAAGAATGATGAAACATATTTGATAATGCAACAGTTCTTATAATCTCTAAAATCATTATTTGTTAGTTCATTTACGAACTAGCCAGGACAGACAGACAAGAACCACCACTCCACAAATAAAGAACAGGCATTTTAAAATTCATTTAAAAGTTGAGGACTACTAATTACTTCACTTTGTAAGACTGTTCCATATGGGGCCTTTGTGAAGTAAATAAGGGCCTGGGTTCTGTTTAAGCAAATGTCCTGCACACATATTTAAAAAGTGCGCATTCACAATCTAAAGAGATACTACAAGTCCCGCATAAAGTGCTGAAGCAATGATCGGATTTGGGCAATCCCACGCAGTGCTCAGCCTCAGCCAAGCCTTGGGAGAGGTGGGGCACCCCCTCTCCCAAAATTACAGCAGGGAGGTATGCAAATCTCTCCCACCTGTGAGAACAAGGCGGGCGGCATTCCTCCTCCAGGGCTCACATGAACACTAACACTTCCAGCTCACATTTCAGCTCAGCTGTTTATAACTCACTGCCTCACAAGTCAGCCAACAAACAGCAAAAAACTGTGAAAAGGTGAGAAAAACCAAAATGGTACCAAGAAGGTGGAGTTTCCACTTCAGTATCTTGGGCAAAGTGAGGATTTGAAAATGCCGCCACAGACACAGATGCCTCTGTACCCTGCAGTGATTTCAGTAAGATGTTGAAACTTCCTGCTATTAAATACTAGTTTTTCCTGTTAAATAGCACAGCAGACATGTCTCACCTAACTGGCAGGCATCCCTACAAGCCAGTTTTAAACTTCCTGCTTAAAACTCCCCTTCTGGCTGTCTCTCCTTCCCACTTCTAAGCAGAAATTGTATCACTGGCAAGTGACAGATACCTAGACAGAGGAATTGTGATGAGATGGCTCAGTTATCTTTTTTTTTTTTTTTTAATCAAGGCATGAAAGCTAGGGCAGAATACAAAGGAAAATGTAATGAAAAAAAGCCCAACAACCTCTCTGAATGGTTTCTAATGGAGTAAATATATAAATCGTCATTAAGCTCAGCTGCCCATTCCTTGCTGAAAACCTACTCAGGTTAATGGTGGATCCACCTTCTCTAGCACCAGTTTTTGGTATTTTGGTACTGGTTAAGTTATTTTGAAGGTGGGGCTCATTGTGAGTTTGAAAGAGTGACAGGATTTTGCTTTATCCATATCATGTTCCCAGTCAAAGTTGGACCTGGAGTGCTTGCTGAAAAATTAGAAGCTTTGGAGAAACAAACAGAAGAGACTGGAACTAAGGTTACCATTACTTATAACTTCTTTAAATGTGAGGATTTTTACTCTTATTAAAAAATGATCCTACTTAATTACTGCAATAATTTTGTTTATATTTAACAGTGACAGTTGACAAAGACTGGCAGAGAACTTCATGAAATTAAGTCCCACGTGACTTTAGTGCCTGACCTGCCATTAGAGAGAGCTCAGTTATTAATTGTCCTGACACTTTTTATGTATTTTCCCCATATTCTGGAATTCAAATTACCTGTTCAACATGCAAGAGAGTAGTCTCACAATCACAATGGGCTGGACGTGGCACAAGCAGTATAAAGCAAGGGCTAGGGATATATTAGCAGGGAAGACAATCACTGTGGGAACAGGTACAGGAGCAGGAAAGGAGGATACAAGGTCTGGCAAAGCATGATCTAACTGCTGACTGCATTCCTCAAGAAATGTTGATGAAGGTCTTGCTCCCAAAGCCTGCTATTCCACCATGTCTGAAACATTTAACCCACTGGCAAAGCGTGGGGCTCTATCTCCCTCTCCTGTTACTACCAAGTAGACTGTAACAATGTTGTCCTGCAATTAGTTATTCACAGACTTGAGAAGACAAGTGGGGATCTCCTGTGAGGTTCCTCAACCCTACAGATCATCTAGGTCATGTTTAATATAGTTGCATCATAAAAACTCTATTTAAGACAGCAATAATATCTTCAAAGTCAATATCCTGTAGAAGCAAATGCCAGAAGTAAGCCACACCTGTAACTTTCTTTTTTTCTCCTGGACTTGAATTTATTCAATTTGAATCATATGAAATTTGAATCATAGGCTGAGATATGGAGGCCTCCATAATCAATGGAGGGAGAAAGGCACCTCCAAAACACAATTTTATCCTAAAGACTCATCTTCTTCCATTGAATAGAAATTATTCCAGACAACCAGACCAGTCATGCAAATTTTAGCTGGCTATGATTGCATGCTAAGATGAGTCTCATCCCCTATATACAGATGATGTGATTAAGTTTTGATTTACATGACCTAATTATATGCTGCTGTTTCCAGAAAAATATCTGGCTCATTCAATATCTGGCCAAAAAATTAAATAAGATAGCGTAGTTAAATTTTGCCTTACATTGCACCAGAACTAAGTGAGTTGGTACCATTTATCCTCTTTGCTTTAATCTCTGTACCTCTGTTCCCACATGTGCAATGCTGAATATACCTAATGTTACTAAGAAAGTTTAGGAGATAAAAATCTACAATGGATCTAAAGTACAGCAGTACAAGCATTATGAAAAAGCTCTTGAAGGAATTATTATTCTGTGGTCAGTACAAGATAAATAAAGGGCAAATAAAGCCTGGGGCTCCATGCATGACTAAGGGTAATAAAGAAACATTGAGTATGCACTGCTGGAGACACAGGGAACTTTAGACAAACTAACAATTCCATGAACCTCAGCAATAATGAAATCTGATTTCCTATGGATTTAGGTCTTGAAGTGAATTAAATTTGATATCTGTGATGCAAGCTCCAGCTGGAGTATCTGGTCGAAGCATTTTTCAGTCTCTCTGTGTAGTGAGAGACTGAAATATTCTATGAACTAATGCTGGAGACTTTCCTTCTTCAGAGTACTCTGCCTCTCACCTTATTTTCAAGGAACTACTCAGGAACTTAATTATCTTTCAGTTTGATCAGTCAAATTTGTTTAAAATCAGCTAACAAGTTCCAAAGGTACTTTAAGAGTAAAGGAATAAAAAACACAGCATAATCTCAACAATATTGTTGCCATAGGAAAGTGTAAAAAAATGAAGGAAGGGCAAAATTGAGGCCTGCTACTTCTGAATGTTCATCTCAAATGACATCCAGCTGTTAAACATTAAATGTTACTCTCAACAGCACAGGGCAAGGTCTTAAATGGATTTTCACTGCTCTCTACTCAGGAGATATATGTTTATTTAATATGATTTAAATAGTCTTAGTAGTCAATCACTCTTGGGAGGTAGACAGAATATAAGTTTTGGTTAGTTTTATTGCAGTTTTCAGAAAAAGGTGGTAACTTCATTCTTCTTTTTGTTTTTTTTTAATGGCGTTCTCTCCCGAACCTAGTTTAGAAAAATACCAACAATCACACCCAAAAGGACATATACAAAGGCTTGTAATATTTTTTTTAAAACCTACTTGAGAACACTACTGCTTGCCAGGTATGAAACCAAGACCACAAAAGAGCAAATGCTAACTGCATTCTGGGTGGTATTTTTTTGGTTTTGGTTGTTTTTAGAGGACTGACTCACAAGTCCAAATAGTTCACTGGCAACCAGAAGCATTGTCAAAGAACAGCTGTCATCTATTAATGAACAGGTTTAGGCATATCTGATATTCATGAGACTTGTGTATAAATAAAATATTGTTATTTGTCAACATGTCTAAGCAAACTCCTGGAATAATCTATGTCATTAACATTTATTTCACTGCAGCCTTTCAAATATAATCAAATTGGTTATGATTGCCCTTCTCCAAAAACTCGTCAGTCAGAGGAAGTTAAAACTCCTGTCCATTCAGTTATTATTAACTGATTGGTTTGAAAATTGTGAGTTCCCAGAAATATGGCATGACTCCTTAGGTATTACCAATGTAAGCAAAAAAACATCTCAAAAAAAACATCTGATGCTTTTAATAAGACTACCCATGTAAATTAGAGCTGCAGGAGCAAGACCCAGCATAGAATGGCTGAGATGAAAAGTATCTGAAAGGTCAAGCAGTAGTTTAGTTATCCAGATGACTGGGACACAGAAGTGTTCTCTCTCCCTTAAGCCAACTACAAGACTGCAAAAAGAGATGGGAAACCACAGTACAAAATAGTGACAATACACTGAAACACTTGTGCTTTTTTGTTTTGCATTGTTTAAATGTCTTTAATATGAAACTTTTTAATATGTTTTTCCCCCCAACCCACCACTGAACCACAACCTGCTCTAATTTTTGAAATAATCAAGAAGTTTAGTACTTCTGTGTGAGCTCTATAACTCTGGACATCAATCTTCCCCACCTACAGGAGCACTTTGTGTAAATGAAGTTACTAAGGACATGTCCACAGTAGATGGCAAGCAAGAATGTACATAAAAAGTCCTAGATTTCCTCAGATTAATACAGCCTACTGCAATGCATCTGAGGATGGACTACTGCCTGCCAGCCTACCCTGCTTATTTATCTTATCTCTGAGTAAACGGCCCTTCTCAAAAGCGTGGCCATAATAGACTGTCCTGGGGAGTTCCTTTCTTCTGTGGGACTGGGAAAGCAATGATGTGCTTCCACTGAAGCATCTCATCAGTCTGGGACAGATGGTCCATTGCAGAGGGCAGGGAGGCCTGATATCTCCAGGCATAGGTGCCTTGGGCCAAAACACTATGCAAAGCTGTATCTCCTTTTTACAATCAGCAAATACGTATTTCACCACTACCAAATGGATGTATGACTGAAATTATCTCAGACTGGCATCTATCATGTCATTTTTCACAGCTACTAGTCACACTTCCTACTGCATTTTCCATTCTCCAAAATTTCATCAGTTGGAGGAAGTTAAAATTCAAGTAGTACATTCAGATTTCACAGTTTTGTGAACAGGCAAATTATTTTGTCGAACCTGAAAACCATGATGAAACTGTATGGTAGATTTTTTTTTCCTAGCAAACTCTTTATCAGGCCAGTGGTAAAACCAATTGGGCTAAAGGGGTTCTTGTTTAAATCAACAAATGCATTTTACTAAAAATGGCAAATTACACACCAAAGTAATGGTACATGATGCCTCATCAGGATTCCAAATATTTTTAGCTAAGGTGAAATGTTACTACAGACAAATATGACAAATTCTCATGGGCACATTTTCCAAACACACATACATGCAGAGCTGTTCAAAGCAGTTCTAATTAAAACCAAGCAGCAGTGTAACATGTTCAACGTGGTTTGAATTTTTTTGCCATGTCCACACTACAAACCCCATGAATTTTCATGAAGGTGAGTAGGAATACTGAAGTTTCACTTACCGTAAAGTAAGTGTCAACAATCTTAATGTGAAAAATACCCAAACATCATTTCTGCACGTTCAGAGAATTTTCTTAGATATCATCCAAACATTCTGCAGAAATGCTCACTTCACACATATTTGTCTTTGCAGCAGTTATTATCATAGCTATTGTTTTGTAGTTTTCATGTTTCATACTGACAATATATTCTCTATTTACAGTAGACAATGCCTTTTTCATTTACAACAAAATCAGAGTTATTTTACTTGAGACTTTTTTCCAACAAGCTCAGTAACTCAAGGGCCTGCCATTATCCTCCTGTTCTAAACAACATTTGACTGTTCAGTTGCTGAGCTTCACTTTCATGTCAAAGTAATGAAATTATTTTTTTGCCTTTTTTTTTCCTCTCCCAAAATTACCAACTACAACTTGTGTTACTATGTAGTATGACAGGACCCCAATTTAGAAGCAGTCCAACCCTGAGCTGTTATTCTGACCACCCCCATGGCTACTTAATCAAAACACTGCTACTTGTGACTTTGTCAGTAATTTTGCTCATTTATCTTTATTATGACTTGAAGAGTATTTGGAGTGGAAGGTTAGTTTTGTATAACTAATATTGGTGATGAATGGCAGTGATAATACATTGCATGAAGAACATCTATTAAAGTCTAAAATAATATTCTGCTGCCTAAAAATAAATTGCAATGCAAAACATTTTCAGAGCTAATGAACAATAATTCAGTCCTACAAAAGAATTGCAACTTTGAAGAGTAAGGACCTTTAAGCCAACACACTGAAGTTAGAGAGATGCTGATTCTGAGAGATACAATATTGATTCTACCACTAATTAACTAAAATCTTTAGGCCCTGGTAACTTCAAAAGCACTAGTGTAAATCAACCAAACAAACAGCCATGAACCTTGGATAAAACATTTGATTGCTGAACATAAAAGCTCCACTGATTCCATCATCATGCGGAATCTTCACTGTATGCACACTCTGCAGAAACCCAGAGGAGAAAGGAATCTTCCTGTCACAGAAGTGGAGCTACTCAGGAGCTGTTAACCACTCCCTTAAAGGAAAGTATGGGAAATAAATCCACAAATGCAGTCTTCCCGAATTTCCACTTTCTCTCTGAACTGCATTGTACTTGCTCACCTCTTCTGTTTTTCTCTTCTCCCACAATTCTTCTCACCCACTCCTTTGTATGCCTCAGCTACAGGATCCCCCCAAAATACTGACTCCATAATGCAAAAACAGCATCAGCTGTGTTTTGCTTAAACTATTCTGTAGATACAACCTTGTTTACCCAATCTGTCAAGAAAAATCTCCCATTTTCTTTCTCCTTGTAAAAGAACCCTACCTTTTCCAGGATTTCCTTAGTCAAGACTGAGAATGCATGCTCAATGTTCACGTTTTCTTTAGCACTGGTCTCAAAAAATGGCATTCCGTATTCCCAAGCAAGCTGAAAAACAAATGTAGGAAATGGGATGAACACTCTTCATGTAAAAACCGGTTCCTAATACTAGTAGCAAGCAATATGAAGGTGTTCTGACTGCTAACACTACAAAAACACTAATTAAGTACATGACTGCTCAGTAAAGTACTTTATATTCATCCTCAGTTTATAAATTTCAGGTATCTTTCAAAACATTCTTCTTAAATTTGTCTGTTTTCGAAACAGCTTTTTTAACCAATCTTTACTTGCAAATAACAAGAATAAAATCCAGTGGGTCTGTTCTCAGTGTTTTGATTTATTTGGAAAATGAACTGTCTCCTAAGCAATTATTTAGAGGAAACTAATGGAGTGGCTGCAGACAAAAATATGACAAGAACTGTTAAAGAAAAGTAGCAGGATGAAATATAAAAAAGAGATGTTCCTTTATGTTAGACAGAGAGAAGCACAGAGATAACAGGCAAGCAAAGAAAACATATGTATGTAAAATGATATTATGGTAAAAGGCAAAGAGAGAAAATACTTAGATGTGCAGCATAGACTTTACATTGGTTGATTTTCTTTAATTTACTCCTGTTGTCTTATTTCCAGTGTATTTCCATTACAGACAGCTTTGAGTTATGTTGGCATGAATTAAAAAACCCCAACACAATATATATACACAATATTCAGACTTCAGAGTTTTAGTCAAAATATAATAAAGATTACACTAGAGGTAAAAAAAAAACCAACAAAGTAAGCAAAATGGTTTCCTTTCCAAAATGCTACAAGAAATTGTAGTTCTGAAAATAAAGATGAGATCTAACTGATTCATTAGCCAGAGACCACTTCATAAGGCGTTCTGAAACTCAGTGGACTGCCGTGAACTGTTTTTGGTACTGCAGCAACTTGTTACACAAAGTTAAGATCATTCAACTATTGCCAGTACAAAACAATGATGCATAAGGGTTCATAAAGAAAAAGACAAGCAATAAAAGAATACTGGGCTAATAAAGTACAGAGAACTACTGTCTTGCTGATTATAAAGTACACAGAAGCTACTATTAAATGCCCTTTTTCTTCCTTGTATCATGCAACATGTTCCTAGAAGTTACCTATGTACAAACTTTGATGAACACAAACCAACCCTTTTAATCGTGGAATTGCAGAAATATTTTTGAAAGACAACCCGACTTGAAATGAGGCTACTGCCCACGCAATACTGGGTCAGCAGTGGCTTTGCTTACAGAAGTCTTGAAATCCACCAGTGATGGAGATTCTGTAGCCTTTATGGGACCCTCTCCCATGGCTACATCAATGTTCTAGTGCAACTGGCTCTCCTCAACTCCAACCTGAACCTCCCAGGACAAGATTTGCGTCTGCCACCCATCTGTTTATTGTCTGTCTCTACTGAAGAGAGTCCATTTCTGTCTTTCCTTTAATGCCACTTCAGTTGCTGTAGAGCATTAACTGCTCCTTAGCTTGCACTTTACCCAACTCCCTCTCCTCATGGAATACCAGTACTAGATCCCATTCACCTTTTTATAGCTGTCTGCTGGACCAGCACTCAACCAGTTTCTCAACACCCTTCTTGAAATGGGAGAGCCAAAGCTGGACAAATTATTCCATGTGGCCTTGTCAGCACTAAGTAAGGGGGTAATAATTTCCCCAGATCCACCATCCATTATCCTTCTAAGGCAGCCCAACACCTTTAAAGCCATGAGGGAACACCGCTGACTTATATTCAAGCGGGTGTTCATTGTAACTCATGAGTCTTTTGTGGCAGGGCAGTGACTCATGCCTTGGATTATTCTACCACAGGTGCAAATCTTTGCACTTCATGAACTTCACGATGTTTCCCCTGGCCCAGTTCCCAAGTTTATCAAGGTCCCACAGAATTGGTGTCCTCCCATGTGGTGTGCCAGTCACACCCCTAAATTTCATGTCGCATGCAAATCTCCTTCTATCATCAGCCAAATCACCAATGAAGTTGCCGAACAATGAGACTGAGGCAAGGCTGACTGCCTATAGTTCCCTCAACCTTCTTCCTTGCCTTTTTTAACAGACACATCATGGCATTAAAAGGGAGAATCTCTTCCAACCACCATGATTTTTCAGAGTTGATTGACAGTGGCTCAAATCACAATGATCAGCTCTTTCAGCACAACTGGGAGAACTTCATCATGTCTATGGGCACATCCAACTTTCCTAAGGAATTTCTAATCCAAAGCTTTCCCACTGCTGGCTGACCTGCTCCTTCCCAAACCAAGCAGGGACCTGCAGAGACATGGGAGCAAGCTCCATTTGTGAAGACCAAAAAAAAGAAAAATCAAATCAAATCAAAAAAGCCTTGAATACTTGAGCCTTCTCTGTATCATGTTACTACATTGCCCACTACATTTATCAATGCACCCCCATTCTCTCTATATGTGCATAATATTGGTCACAGAAGATTAATGTATGTGTTTTTAAACTTTACCCTGCATACTACTAAACTCTGTGGCAAGCAAGTCCTCCAAAAACGTAGCTCAGTGCAAAAAGCCCCACTGGTCCAGTGGTAAAGCAGTTGAATGTATGAACATGTATTTGGCTACCCCCTCTCCAAAAGACAATAGAAAAGCGTATTCAAATAACTACTTTTTCTTTTTATCCTTTGGGAGCATCTTGAATAGATCCACAAATAAAATACCTAAATACATTTACAAACCTGTGGGAATTATGCTACTGAGAAATGATATTTTATAATATCCGTGATAACAATTTGGAGAGCTTGTGTGAAATAAGCTTGTATCTTACCAACAACAATAAAATAAGTAATGCTAATACTACTTCCTAGCAAAGTGCTGGTATGATTTCTTAGTGCTGAATCAGAGAGATATGTCTGAAATATTCCAAAACTGTGCAGAGTTCTATTACGTGTGAAAAATCAGCTTTGAAACTATAAATCAGCTTCAGCTATGAAGACAGCAAAAGCAAAAAAAAAAAAAAAAAAAGGAAGAAGATTTTACTTGGCTTTTCCTGTTAAGAAAGATTTGATAGGAGAAAATCAGCCACATTCTACCAATTCATATAACCTTCAGCATTTTTATCTTTCAATTAAAAAGATAATCATATTGGGAGGTGAACAGAGAAGCCCAAGAAGGTTGAGTTAGAACTGTTATCTAAGTGAATAAGAAACAATTAATACAAGAAAATTATACTTCATACTGTTAAAATTAAATATCTCAATTTCTGAGTGATCACAATTACATACATTTGTACAAAATAAATTATTACATGATTTTGGACAAAAAGAAACAACAAAAAATTTCTCAGCATTAAACTGAAATGAAATTATACATGACAGCCACTCAGTTATAACAGGTTTTTACAGAAATAACAATATACATGATGAGATTCCCAGGGAACTTGGAGTTCTTCTGTGCAAGAACTGAACAGAACAACACTTAAAGCTCATTTTATCAGGGTAATACAAAATATGTAACTACAAATTATTATTTGTCAATGTTAGAATCAAACTGTTTTCCCCTCTTAATTAGGATGTTTTCTTCTTTAGAGTGAGAGGACAATTACTGTCTCTCTCTCTCTTTGCTAACATAATCTTTCCCCAGCACATTCAATCAGATCCTTTAGCACTTGTAAATCATATTAAAAGAAGAAATAGTATAACAGAAGAGTTGCCTTCACTCAAAAGACAGACGAAATCTAGAAAGCAGACTCACTGGGATAATGATTTCTTTCTGAAAAAAAAAATACTACATTAAGAGGAATTTTGGTTGCATGGTTAAGAACCCAGAAGTCAAAAAATGTCATGGTTAATACACTAAGCAAAACCCTACTACTGCCCTCTGGTGCACATGCATCCAGTGACTCTCTAGGTTTCTGACAGTGCATCCTTTGTGTGAGACTGCATGTATTTTTCAGCAACCTTTCTCCTTGTACACAGATATGGTACATTAACACTGAAGGCATCTTGCATGTGAACTATGAACTCTCAGGAGTGTAATGCTGTCCAAAAGGTGATGTTATTTTTTTAGAGTTTCCTGATCTGGGATTATACAATTGGCAAGAAGCTATCAGTGTGTTTTTCTTTAAACATGAGGCATCCTGCTCGACTCACCATGCCTGAAAGCATAACAGGAGGGCTAATTCCAAGTTCCAGAGAACAGATGCATACAGTTTGCAGTAGCAAAATTTGCTGGCATATAGGACACACTGTCCTGCAATATTTAATAATTATCCCAATTTCTTCTACCATAGCATGGCTTCTAAATTTCCTCACTGGCTCTCAGTGAGACACTTTTTGCCATTCCCTTTAGAATAGCACTCCCCACTCAGTAAGTTCTTCCGCCACCCATGATCAGCAGCTAGAAACTCTACTGCAGTAGAGTCAACTATACATGACATAGACAGTTTTGGGGAGTTGGATGTTCAGTATTTGTCCAGTCTTATTTAAGGCTATTCAAGAGACAATGCAAATCACTTTGCACAGGCTGCCAGAATAGTTCTCTGTAGTCAGACTGTAGCAAAAATACCACTGGGTATTAGAAAATACCACTGGGTGGTATTAGAAAAATTATGCAGACTGTATTTCATTTTAATATTCTACAATACAACAGTACTCTGAAAATGCAGTCTGTATAAGATTTCTGGTTTAACACTAAAACTTTTAAAGTACATTTTAGCCTTTAAAAGAAAAATTGGCATTGTGAAGAGATCAGCACGGGATTACTTAATGTCTTTCTAGCACTCTAGAACTTCACAACTGTTCTTCTAGAGCCAAGTCCTAGCAGGATTTTTGGAATTCAGGAGCTTTTTACCATTTCCAGTTTAACAGCTCAATCACAGTCTAAGAAACTCAGGAGGACCCGAAGAAAGTACTAAAGATACCTTTTCTCCTTTCTGTTTTGGAACTACCCGTTCTGACTCCTTATCACACTTGTTGCCCAACAGTATTACGTCCACTTCATCACCTGCTTTCTAAAAGAGAACCAGCATTAATAAATATCAAGTAAGAAAAAGGCAAACAACAAAAGCCCTTCACCTTCAGCTCACACTAACCTTCAGCACTCCATTTCCTTAAAAGTAAAGGCTAAATTGTCTCATGACCTTCATCTGTGCAAATATTTTCCACCAGCTACTGCGATTTGGAGGAAAACAGCAAGAATGCAAAGAGCAGAAAAAAGTTACTTGGAAGTGCCATGTATAATTTCCAACCTCTTTTGTAAAGTATAAAGTATATGGTGCATGGGCACCATCTTCTGATGAATGCTCCAGCTTGAGGCTTTAAAGTGACTGGAAATGTCCTGAATTCACAGACACTGGCCTACTAAAAGTAATAGATTCATGGATTAGCATATGACTCTGCTCTACATCCAGCACTCACAAGTAAAAGGAAAGAAATTTGCTGCACCTGAAAGAGCACCTCTCTGTACTTCACTTTTGCACAGAGACAGTAAAATTACTTTCAAAGTGTTCAAACTCAACATAAAAGTCTGATTATTCCAAGATACTAGGAAGAAGGCAATAGATTTTAATGAAGTAAAATTTAAAAACCTCATTGATTTCAAAAGGAAGAAAAATCTACCTTTTTGACCTTGTCTCCTTCTCTGTTCCTCTAATCCACTCACCTGCATGATGACTGTGAAATGCACTGGGTTTTTTACATCAGTGTTATTTTAAGATAAGTCATTGTAACTATACGTGACTGGAATAATGACAAGGAAAGGGAATAATTCTGCAACAGCACGTGGAATTTGAAAACTGACATTCATTGTGCAAACCATAATATTTAAAACTGCTTTTGGTGCTTGAATGGAAGACGCTGAGGCTCTCAATCTACAAACAACTGAAGCTACTGCAGTCTGATGCCACGGTTTTTATTCTGGAGGTACATGCTCCCACAGCTTCCCTGATGATTCAAAAAGCCTGGTCTCAGGCTGCAGATCTCTCTATAGGGACTTTGATGAAATCTCCGATCTCTGTTAAATGCTTAACTTTTGTAACTTTGCCATAAGTCAAAATCCATCACAACCATTCAGAGAAAAACCTCTATTCATTAAAGGATGAGAGAACACTATTTTTAGTCTATTTCTACTTCTAAAACAATTTGAAGTTTTCATCAGTAGGCACAATTAAATATTAAGGAACACTATTTCTTTTTTCTTAATCCATTCTCCTCTTAGAGTCATCTAGACTTATTTCATACCCACAGTTTATTAACATGAAGTAAACTACATAATAGTACAAAATAGAGGCCTAAAATAATGAATTATTGTAACCTGGATTAACAGACCAAAACATTGGCTGTTTCAGAATGCATTGAAGCTTCACTCATTTAGATCAGTGGCTCTCCTACATAAAACCACATATATCAGTCCCAAAATAGGGTAAATAGACAATTAAATGTCATTATGTAATCAACCTTTAATTTCGAAGAATACTGAAGGTTGATGAAGGTTTTACAAGTGACATTTAACTTCACTGTGAAGTTAAAATCTAGAGGGAAATACTTGCATACTGCATGCACAAACCAACTAAATTCATTCTGTAACTTCATTTCTGTATTAACAGCACCAGTTTTTGCAGTAGGAATGTTCTTTCTAAGCAGTTTCAAACAATAATAACATTTAAATAAGGTCTGAGGTACCAGGCCTTTTAGCAAGTATTCAATAGTACTACCAATCACAAAGTATTTACTTCTGCAAATAACTACTATTTCTATATCAATATAATGCATTAATGTATTTTCACTTTGTCTGGATCCTCCACCAAAGCACTTATAGTTCTCCTTTTTTAAAGATGGTATCTTGCAGTTTCATGCATTTAGAAAACTGAAAATTGTTAGTCAAAATGATGTCAATTTTACATTCTGAAAACTGATTATGTATGATGTCTTAAAAAATTAAGTCAATACAACTAGGACATAGTTTGACCATGTGCTCAGCTGGCATAAAAATTGCACGGGTACACTGATTTCAACTGGTCAAAAAGATGGCTTTTCAGTGCTTCCAAAAGCTTGCTGTATATTTTCATGCTCCATTATTTATAGCTCAGGAATAAGCTTTCCAAATGCAAAATCTATAGCTAAAAAGATGAAGGTTATTTTACAGTTAAAATCCTATTATGCAAGTCAGCACTGAGTAAGCTCATAGACTCAGGAAACATTTTCCCCCCATATTATGGGAAAGTACTATTCAAAATCATCAATTTCATCAAGGCAGAAATATTTTTTTTTCCAGATGAAGTTTTACTCTGGTATCTCAAAATGCCAATTTTTGGTTCATTATCTCAGTTTTTCTTTGCATTTTAACATTTTGAAGTTCACATTTTACTGAAGGTGAAAATGAATATAATCTGAACCTGAAGAATACCTACACTACTTTATTTTGAAAAGGAAAACATCATCATTGTATTTCTCTGAAAAAAATGGAGCCAAAACATTTACTGACACAGACCAAGTCTTTTCAAGTGTTTGGCACAACTTGGAGTCACCAGGTTTTGGCAGAAGGGTTTTTCTTCCACTGGGTTCTCAGGCAGCTGGATGTGGCAGCAGCAGGAGCCAGGCTGCTCTGAGCAGTGGCCACGGGAGGGAGCAGCAGCAGAGCCTCAAACTCAGCGGTGCCACATCCTGGACTCGGAACACTGGACACTCACATCACAGTACCACAGTTTCTGTAGCACGCTACTGATAGGGGCCACCCACCCGTGCCCTTCACCCCACTGCTTAATGTCCACCCAGCCAGGGAAATACACAGCTTACTATGAGTCTATTAACAGAAATCAAAAATGCAAAAGTAAAAATATCTTGCTCATCCCTTTTGTATGTAATTTGTTTGGGGATTTGGGTGGGGTTTTTTTTCAAATGTTAGGTATTTTTTTTCCCTATAGTTTTTATTTTCCAGAAGTGCTGTGAATTCATGTGAGTATGAAAAGTAGCAGACATCTTTTCTATGAGAAAACTACATCGTATCTATACTTACAGACTATTGAAAGAAACTATCCCTTCACTTCTTAAATGGTGAACACAGACCTACCAAGAATGATCCCAACCTTCCCCGCAACAAACTCCCCATGATGATTATGAGCTCGCCCAGAGTCCTCATATAAAGCTACCTATCCCAGGGTACATCTTCCAGAACACCACCTTGTCTCTTCACCACATCTCCAGGGTGTAGCTGAGACATTGATTACTCATTAATTACAGTTTGAAAAGCAACAGAATTTTGTTTGTAGGTCCAAAGAGTGAAACTGAGAACCCACAGCTGATAAAAAAACTATGGGAATTCTTAAACAGTCTGTATTTGAGAAAGAAATGTAGCTTTTCATTTGAAGATGTACATGGTCAAACATCAAGATGAAGGCAGAGCTGGAGAAGGCCACAAAACTGGGAATCTTCTTCTTATTACTGATTAGACAATGACACTAGAAACCTACCCTTTGTAGTACTGAAGAACAATTTGTTAGAAATAGATTGTCCTCAGAGTCTATTTGAAAGCATCACGTGGGCAGTGTTCATATTAGGACTGCCAAACATGTTCTCTTTCCACATATTTTTGTAAGTGCCACCTTATGACCTCAATTACAAATGCCTGGTGTCCAGGACTTCAGTGGAAACAAATGAATGATCAAATTTATTTGTTTACCAGTAAATTTAGAATGCAGTAGATATAAACCAATTTATCCCAAAGCCAACCTAGGACTACAGACAAACCAATTTAATAAAATGACAAAAGCAAGAATTTTAAGTTTTAATCAGAGCCATAATGACAAACCTATCTATGAACTGGGACAATCTGATCTTTTGACATCAAGCTTTCCCACCCAAGGAAGAAAAACTGAGAAGAGTTTCAAGTCAAACTAATTTGCACTTGTAAAGAAGTTTGCTGTGCTGCTTTTCTTTAAGATGATGCTGAAAGGCAGTCTAGTCTCCCAAATGCACCAGAGGAACCACACCAAAAGAGGGCACTATGCAGAAATGACAGCAACTCAACAATACAGTTCTTATCCCTCCTGGTTGATGGGCCAGTTCTTCAGGTAGGACAAATAGAAAGTTAATGTATTAAAAACCACTAAACTACCATCACCAAGACTTGCTCAAGAAAAGAAAATTATCTTCTCCATGCAGAAAATTCTGTGATGGCAGACAATTTCCAGCACAGAGATAATTGTTAGCAGCTGGTATTGCCACCTTGATGGCCACATCAGAAGACTGGCACAATTAAAACAAATACAAGATATTTAGAAGTAAATTAAGACCTACCATCTATGTCAACCATTTCTGGAGACCCAGATGCCACGTATGAATATTGGAGTGATTTAGTTGGCAAGGACTTCTGGAAATCAGCTGGTGTAGTCTTCCAGTCAAAGATAGGCCAACTTCAAAATCAGGTCAGGTTGCTCAAGGCCTTGTTGAATGGAGTTTTAAGTGCCACCTTTAAGTGACTCTCTGGGTAACTATTTGAGCATTTGAACCACTGTATTGTGAGGAACCTTTTGACAGTGTTAGTTGGAATCTTGCTCAAAACACTCTGGAAAAAAAATGTTTTCTGCAAAATGATTTGGTACACAGCTGCTTGTATTTGTTTAGTTTTCAAAGGCCAAGCAGCATTAGCCTTTCAGAACAGGTGCATACAGTAGCTTAAAGCCATGTCAGCAGGAAGAACACTTTAATAAATTGGACATAACCTGCAATTCTACAAATAAAGAATGGTTTCAGGTTCTAAAGTTATCTTCCTGCAATTATCATGCTCCTAATGAATGCATTACAAATCCAATATGCCTATATTGGACTTGCCAGTAATGTCCTAAAATATTAATCTGTGCATATTTTTCTCACAAGCTTTTAAAAAGTACAGTTATGTTACTTAGTTTCCTCTAGTTCTGAATTCAAATTTTACAGCAATACAGATATGGAAGCATATTTGTGTCTTGTACCTCCTTGGACAATAATTCATTTTTAATAGTGAAGCTGCTGTATTCCACACTTAAACTAACTGAAATATAATGAGAACATTACTGGTAATCTGATTGTAATTGCACTGACTGGCCAGTTTTTATAAAATCAATGGGAGTTTTTAAGAATACTAAATTGCTTGGATTGTTATTTTCAACTGTTGCAAAAATGGCTCAGCACACTGAACAGATTTTTAAAAAACTTGCTGTTTAAAATCTTTATGTGCAAAGAACCAAAACATGAGAGCAATAATGTAATAACTGAATTGCCTCCAAAATTCCTGTTTGACTCTTCAGGTGCAAACTTTACACCTATTAGTCTGGTATTTAGTGAAGTCTGTATTCTCCCTGTTTCCCTTTTAAAAACTTATTTATTTTTTTCTATGTTTGCATATTTTAAATGGTGCTGCAGCAACAGTCACTTTGATTTTGGGCATTTGTAGGGAATTAAATACTGGTTTACATTCACAGACCAAAGCAAGTGCAAGGAATGTCACCGACCTCCAGGAAGTAATTAATTTTCATGAAATGCCCTGTCTTTTAACAGTTATTGCTTAAAAACATTTCTTTTGCAATGAATAGCCCCATATATTTTCACCAAGACACTTCAGAAATTGATATCCCACTAGGACTAAATTAAATTTTTTATTACTATCTAGCTCTATTACAACACTAATTGCTAGTTTTGAGATTGGTACAATCAATCATGCAATTTACATTCCTAGAAATTGTTTTAGATTGAGTATTTTTCCATTTTTTAAACTTTAAACTAACAGAAGTACCTTCAGGGGTTAAGATTAAACAGTCTAAGTATTAATATCTTATGTACATTTAGACGAAAGCTTTTAAAATGTCACAAACAGAGAGCAGGCTTGTGCAGGTGTCATTTCCTGATTGACTAAATCAGATCTAAACCTGTATGGTGGCCACAGGAGCTAGTCTCATCCTTCCCTCCACCCTAGCCATGCAGCTCTGATACCTTCTTGATGTTTATGGCTGTGCACTGTAGCCCACTGAATCAATCACCCTGTTGAGCTAATTGAAGATGACAGGACAATATGACCCCTTTGGAGCCACTGTGAAGCCAGAACAATATTTTATGTTGAAATACAGAGAGATAGATAGATAGATAGATAGATAGATAGATAGATTAGATAGATAGATAGATAGACAGAAACGGATATATGCAGATAATCTACGTTTTCAGTTTCAGGTAACAGTAAAACTGCTATCATACTGTTTGCTGAGCTAAATCTTTGTTAACCATGAAACTGTACAACCAGTGGCATATCTAGCTGTGACTTTTCTTTGGCCAACAGCAAAAAGGCACATGCTTTTCTTAACAAAGTAAGAAAACAGATGTGTTAGTTTAAAGTTTGTGCAGACAAGCCAGTAAGAATATTGCGTCATGGAATCTCCTTTGTAACACCTTACTGAAGTTAGGCTCTGTTACCACTAAGACTTTTAAGATGGCTGTAAGGTCAAAAACAATGATTTACTAGGTTACCAGACTAATGTTTTTAAAAATGAGATAAAGTGCATGTAATGTTTTCCTAAGGGTATAAGATATCCCACATATATATTATTGTATATATGATCACGTGTAATTCATTAATTCAGCTGTATACGGAAGCTGTGAATAGAGAAAATAATGCATTTGACAGTTTTATTTCAAGCCCCTTTTGCCAAGATGAAAATCCCCCTTTCCCATCCATCCCATCAAATCACAAGAGTATTTAAAAACCTGTCTAAAACTTTACTTGATTTTGACCAATGGAGAGCACTACCTTGCTTGTATTCTTACACTAACTTCCACAAGCACACTAACTACAAACTGCTGTGCTGCTGCTGAGGGAAATGTCACTGCTCCCTACAGCCTCCTCAGGAGGGAAAGTAGAGAGAACTATACTGATCTTTTTTTCCCAGGTATCAAGAGACAGGACACATGGGAATGGCTCAAAGTTGTGCCAGGAATATTCAGAGTGGACATCTTTACTCAGCTGGAGGTCAAACATTGGAACAGGCTTCCCAGGGAGATGGTCAATTTCCCAAGCCAAATTAAGAGGCATCTGGACAATGCTCTTAAAAACATCATTTAACTTTTGGTCAGTGCTTCAGTGGTCAGGCAGCTGGACTAGATGATCATTGAAGGTCCCTTACAGCTGAACTATTCTAGTCTAAAATCAGCTTGCCTCTATCTAATAGAGAACACATCAAGAGAGACCTACCCAAAAAGACTTGGAATACAGGGTTAGAGTCAACTCAATGATCTCCTGTCTAAGGGCTTGCCCACGCCTCCATCCCTTCACATTGTTTCCAGACATTCTTCTTCTGGCCTTCCTTCTACTACCTGTTTACCTTACTGCAGCTCCAGTAAGTGTCAGACCTTTCTATGAGTCTCCCAAACTCACTAATAGAGCAGAAAAACCACTGAACTTCTTTTGCTGTGTTAGTTTTTCTACCACATTAGAAAGTCAGGGTGAAGCACAGAGGGCTCTGACAAGCTCCAGTGGGAACACATACCCTGTCTGGCAGCCATGTGCTGTTGAATCACTTCCTATGTCACATGAAAGCACGTATTTCTGGCTGCAGCACCACGAGCAGCTGAGCTAACCAAACAGCCTCCCACCCCACTTCCTCCCTCTTGAAACCATCCTCCTCCAGGAATATGCAGCAAGGACAAAGAGGATATTTAATTCCTTTGATCTTGGGATGAGGTAACTACACTGAAGTAATGAAATTAGGAAAGGGAAATCGCTGGCTGTGATATGGAATTTTGATATGGAATCTAATTAAAATCCCAGGATGAGCTCATGCAGACTGATCTATGCATAGCCACAACAGTGACAAGAGCACCGTAACGCAGCATACACAAAGAGGGATTGCAAGCTATATTTTAGAAGTACTTCAGAAAACATCCCTCCATGAACATTCTTGCCTAAATATAAACCATGTTTCAGTTTCAGCTGACAGTAATTCTACTATCATACTGTGTGCTGAGTTAAATTGAAGAAATTCTGGTTAGAAACATATAGGAACAAGAATACCTCTCATGCAATCATTTAAAATGACACATTAATTACCTTCATTTAGTGATCTAATGCTGACAGATATATTTACCTCATATATGTCATTTATCCAGATTGTTATACTTTGAAAACTCTTCAGATTTGTGATATCATATACGAGAACAAAGCCTTGTGCACCACGGAAATAGCTGGTACTAAGTGTATGGAACCGTTCCTGGCCAGCAGTATCCCTGAAGGAAATTGTAACAAATCACACACATACAAACAAACAAACAAACAAACAAAAAAGAGATTAACAAACTGCAGAGTCCTCAAGAAAAATTACTTTACTTTAAGGAGTATTGTCCAAATTTTAAATCATGTATTCTAACACAAAGGAACAAGAAAAAACACAGGTGACAGAAAATCTGGGTGCCAGATATAGCAATAAAAGAAATACACTGGAAATTTATTCTGAATATACAGCCCTACTAGGGAAGCCAAGACAGTGGCTGAAACCTGAGAGTAAGGTCAAGCCCACCATTCCTTCTTTATATTAATAATTCAGGTGATTAAAAATCAGATGTCAGATGACATCCCCATATTTTGACAATCCCTTTGTAAACTGTGATACAAACAACAACCTGGTTTAGATGGAAGACAGGTTTTGGGAAAAAGCCATAAAATATAAGGACACGGTGGTTCTTACATGTAATGCCAAAACTTGAGGAAACAAACACAAATGGGATCCCTCAATCTGCTTCAGGAGATGCTGGCTACAAAGTACCATACCTGAAATGTTTCTACACTACTACACCAAGCAAGAGGAACAAATGAGACAAGCTCCAAGCTTGGTCCCAGTCCCAGAGACATGACATCACTGGCATGAGTGAAACCTGATAGGAAATAAAATGAATCTGGAAGAGAAGTCAGATGACACGGAAAGACTATAGAGATTCTTTTGGCCACTGTAGGGAGAAAATCTGTGTGGTCAAAGCTACACTGGAGTTGAAGCTGACAGAAACAAAGGAGACAATAAAAAGTTTTTTCAAATATATGAATGGCAAAAGGTAGTGTAGAAATAACATCAGCTCTTTACAGGATGAGGAAGGTCACCTCACCTAGAGGGACATGGACAAGCAGAGGTGTTTAATGCATTCTTTGTCTTACAACACAGATGACAGACCAAGGGGGTCTCAGCACCCTGAGCTGGAGGACCATGACTGTGTGAATGATGAACTCCTAGTCGACCCTGAAATTGTGTGGGATCTGCTTCTCCAGCTGGATCCCTACAAATCCATGAGGCTTGATGGAATTCATCTGAGAATTCTCAAAAAGCTGGCTGATGTAATCACAAAGCCTCTCTTGGTTTTTAAGCAGTCTTGGGCGTCTGGAAAGGTCCCAGCTGACTGGAAGCTGGGTAAAGCTGTCACAGTTTTCAAGAAGGGCAAGACCCTGGAAACCACAGGCCTGTCAGTCTCACTTCAGTGCCCAGTAAAATAATGAAAAATATTATTCTGGAAGACAAACCTGGACAACAACACAGTCATTGGCCATAGACAGCAGAGCAGGCCAAAGTCCTGCTTGTTGAACCTGACTTCCTTCATAACCTTTAGAAAAATTTCAAAACCAAAAATAGTGTATGTTCCCAAAGATTCATCTTATCAAAAGTAATTTCTTTTGGTGACCCTTTTGAACACACATTTGATGGGTAATGAAATGTAACATCTTCTTGCTTTGTCACTCTCTTCAATGCTCCTATACAATTAAATACACTTCATACGGATCATAGATCTGCACTTGTTTGTAAGCTGCAAGTTTTATTGCTAACACAACCCGGTGACAACCCTCTTTTTAACTTCCATTAGTTATTGCAAAAAATATATATTCTCCCTTGCTAAATTCAAATTTTAAAATTATCTAGTAGGAGCACCTGCACATTATGAAGACACACAATTTAAAGTAGATGAGATTTTTCATGTCATAATGCAATTTAGTTGGCCTTCTTTTGTGATACTAATTAAAACTTACCAAATTTGAAGTTTCACTCTTGTATCATTAAACATTACTGGCTTTACTTTAAAATCAATGCCTAGAAGAAAAAAGGAAAATCCGTAACATTTCTCATAATAACATGCATTCCCTTTGAAGATTGTTTCCCAGCTCTAGTTATCACACAGTTTCAAACAGAAAGTGAAAAGGAACAATACCATAGAAAGAATAACTAGCCAACCACATACATTCAAAATGGAAGTTTTAAAAGGAAATTATTCACTGCTCAGTGCCAATACATTGCACAAATACAATTCCAAGCAATGACAATACCAAGCAAAGAAAGGGCAGGTGAAAGCAAAGGTGAAGATACTCTGAAACTACAAGTAAGTATCACCATGGATTGGCAAGGGATGTGACAGCAGTTTCTTGGCCTATCCACAACAGTACATTGTGCAAATACACTGGTGATTTTCAAGAGCATGGCAGCTATGAGTGGGAAGGTAAAAATGCTTACAAAGCAGCTGTCACACGAACAACACAATTTTTCTGTCCTTACTTCCAAAACCCTAAAAAAAATATCCAGGTGTACATGAATAGAAATAGGACTTGCCTGTACACATTAAGTGCAAAGACAAACATACACAGGATTTTAATTCAAAATGAAGAGGACTGGCTCTACAGCCTAAATCAGATCCAGAAAGCCAATGCTAAAAGCAAGCATTAACACTTAAAATCAATGCAGAATGTTGTCTCTATGTACAATATAGATCCTTCCTCAAAGATATCTTCCTTATGATTTATAGTGTTTCTTTTATTAAATCGTCAAATTAGTACTCCAGATGTGTTAGATACCTAGATTTATGAGCTGTTGAAGTTCCAGTTCTAAAATTAGAATCTGCCAGCTATCAGCTATCTTAGAGTGACATATTTTTGCAGAGCGTTGTTTTCCCTACTACTTCATTGCTGAAGTTTGAAATACCATTTGATAATTTCCATGATTGCTTTTTTCCCCCTACTGAAAAACAATTAGGCTCTTTTTGTCAATTACAGTAAATGAAGTTAAGGTAACATTGTGACAGCTGACCATACTGTATGGGCAAAATTCCATAAGATCAAACTATAGCTGCTTAAAATGACAGAGTCTTTTCACCAGTAGTAATGTCATTTGAAGGAACCAGACAGACTGAAAAATCACAAAAAATTTAAGTTCATACAACCGTATTTCCGTAAGAATGTGCAAGCCAAATTACTTTATCAAAGGAAAGCACCCATGGCAGCAAACCAAAAATGCAGAGGAAATGCTCCCCTCCTTTGCACTGACAGATGTATTGTGCACAAAATTTTGACAAGTACACTCTCACATGCATGCACTTGCATGCACTTTCAATGCTATTACCATTTTTTGTGTGTATGTGGTAAGGCAGTTGAGGTGGATTTTAAAAATTATTATGATAGTCATGTCCTTCACTTGATGAATTTTCATTGAAGCTTCAATGAAAAGGAAAGATGAAATAATATAATTGGTATCTGTAATTAATATTACACAAAGCTTCCTTGATGGAATTAATATTGTCAGAAGGAAATGTGATTTAAGTAAAATTTGCTCACATAAGGTGAGATTCCAACATGATGGAAAACATTTGCTCCTGAAATTCACATGGTTTTGTTTAATTATCTGTATAATTTTCTACAATTGATGTTGAAGCAGTTGAGAGGGACAGATATACACTGGGAGGCTGGAATGTCACTTACAAATGGTACATTGGGAACACAGCAAAAAATTCTATTCCAACAGGGATTCCCAGAACTATAGGGACAAGTTCTTAGTTGACATATATTTTAATAATAAATTGCCATAAGCTTTTTAAAAAAAAAATTGTAAAAAGGGAAGCAGAGTGCTGAATCAGACTAAAACTTAATCTAAATTAAAATCAGGCATATTGACTTCTTAAGTCAACTTCAAAATTTATTGACCGAAAAGGTCAATGAATGTTAGTGAAAAACAGAAGTCAATATGTTCTGCATGCATGAATTGTTCATGTCTTTATATGAAATTTCCAGCAAACTTAGCAAATTGGAAAGACAGAAAAGAAAAATGAGATACACAATGCCAAAGACAGCTCACAGATTTCAGATGCTTTTAAGGCCTACCTGGTATACAACATGATCAACATAACAAAGCAAGCATTGATTACAGCTCTTGAGATAAATGTTATTGGAATGCAACAGCATGTACTCACTTCTTTTAGGCTGTCAAAAAAAAACCAAAAAGGGGGATGCTGGGTGCAAGCTCTAATTCTGGTTGTTATTTCCAACTTTTGGAGCTATGAGAATTTATTTTCTTTTTATTTCAAAGAGTAAATAATGCCCGTAATTTGGACTGAGGCACCTAAAAGACAATTAAGTCTAAAAAGCATAAAAATAGTCAGCCACAGGGTAAATCAACTGTGAAATGTCCCTCTCTTCCCTCCCTCTGTCCATCTGCAGAAGTCCTCTTCAAAGAGGTCTTTTGCAGCTGGCCTGGAAAATCACAACACACTTTTCACACAAAAAAAACCTGCTGGGTTCCTGATAGAAAATGCTCAAAAATGTATGTCTATCCAAAGAAAATGCAAATTTGAGTAGCTTAGCAGGACTGAAAGCATGGACAGAGGGTGGTGAATGCCCCTGTGCAGGTTCTACCCAGCCCACTGCCTGTCATACAGCATCTTCAACTCCAGGAACAGGGAAGCAGTTCCTAGCAGCTGCTGTGCCCAAACTGGGCAAGTGCCCAGTGAGACGTGGTGGGTTGAGTTTCCACTGTTACTCCTAACCCATACTTAACCCCTCCTAGTTGCTGGTGCAACTTGTATCAGATTCTTTTCTGAACATGTCAAGCAATGTCTGAAGCAGAGAGATGTCTGAGCAGTCACAAAAACCCCTCCTAGTTGCTGGTGCATTATTTGTATCAGATTCTTTTCTGAACATGTCAAGCAATGTCTGAAGCAGAGAGATGTCTGAGCAGTCACAAGTAGTGAAAATTCCTGGTTTGAGAAAAGCAACTCATGGGATAAGATGGTTTGCTAGGAAAACAAGAGTGACAAAAACATCCAGTTTTGTTAAAAAAAATAATTTAAGATGTGGATTGCTACCAGTGTTCTTAACACAGGACACATTTACCTTCAACATGGTTCATTTTGTTGATTACTTTATTCCCTTCTAAAGTAAATATCAAGAAATCTACATAAACTTTTTAGTCCTAATGTTGAAGTTGTACCACTTTCAATTATATCAGGTTTGGGGGGACTCACAGCTCTGCAGAAATGTTTCTCACAGAAAACACATGTGCTGAAGGACCACAGCGACTACAATACAGCAAAATAACCCCACAGCCTGTGAGATCACAATTCTGTTCACTGATATACAAGGAGGTTCTTCTGTTCATAAACCTCTGTGACTTCATACACAATACCATTGTTTAAACAAAAACATTTATTCTTTATAATCCATTCATAATACAATGCATCCACCTTATGATGTGTAAAAGTTTAATTAGAAAACTATAACTGCTGATAATTTATCTAAACTATGTAATTGAAGAGGAGAAAGGGCACCCAGCCTTGAGTATTTAAGTGCTGCATTAAAAGCTTTCAATGAAAATTTACTGTGGATGTATTTTTTGCATTTTCTTATAGAATACATAATTTTAGAAAACTACTACCAGAGCCTACTACAAAATGCTTGTCTGTTTTTTCCCCCTGCAATAACACTAGGATCTCTCCTAGTAACACAAATCTGTGATTCATGATGACATAGAAATGAGACTTTCAACAACCTTTTAACTGGTATGCCTGTGACCCTCTGCCACCAAGGAAGGTGATGGCATATGATTTTGCAGGGAATTCAGAAAGCTGCAAGACTGCACAATCAGGATAATGCTCCTTCTACTCAAATCACCATTTCAATTGGACAGGTAAAGTGAAAAATCACCTGACAGCAGATGAGCATTTAATAGGCTGTACAACAGAAAGGGATCATTTGACTGAGCTTGTATGAAACAGGCATCCAGACAAAAAGTTATTTGTTCCAATGGTATCAGCAGTGAGGAAGGAGCCATCACAAACTGAGAAAACGCTATGTGTCTTCTTCCTTTACATCACTAGGAGACACAATCTCTAGGGCATGCTCTCCATTGCAGCTGTCTCCATGAAGAAGCAATTTTCCACTGCCAACATTAGTCTTTTGGAAGACACCACTCATAATCCCATTTGTTTTCAAAGTCCAAGCTCTAAAACACATGGTAAAACTGAATTAAATCAAACACAGTATTTCAGAAATAACTTTTAAAAACACATTCAGGTAACAAATACCATGTTTGCATACCATGTACTGATTTATATTTCAGATAAGCTTTTTTAAAAAAATAAAGTTTTTAAATATCTCAATAATACATGTCACTAATGAAACTAAAGAGATTAACCTTAGTCCATAAACTGTCACAAAAACTATTATCTTCATTATTCCTTGAAATAGCTCAAGTCACAAATTGGGAAATATATCCTTAATAGCATATAAAAGTCTTTTGAGTCTGCAGTGGACTGAAGCAGGAGTAAAAGAAATTATGTCTCAAAATAATAACCTCATGGTCAGGAATCTCCATGTAAACTACATCAAATTATAACAAAGCTGTTATTTATTTTTATAGCCATTCTTTCTTGCTAAGCCTTGTAACAAGTTGCCTATTGTTAGGATCAATTTCCTAACTTTACTGTTGTTTTCTTCCCTCTTTGTCTGTGCTGGTTTCAGAAACTGCTTTGTAAGAAAGGGCAAGAAAATAAAAAGTGGTCAAAGTTCAGCCATTCTTATGTAAGCAGCTCAAGTCATCTCAGGTACATTAAGTATTCCCTGGACCAACTACTGCCACAGCTACTGTCTGGTACTTAATTCCACTATGCCAACTCCTCCCAGATTGAAAGATGTGTAAATGAACCATGCACATTCCAAATGCAGGAATACACAATTTCCTGGCATAATTTAGTTTTCTCTTCAAAATCAAATCAAATTAACTCAAAGAAAAAATATTCCTACACACAAACTCTTAAAAATTAAAATTTCCCAATGTGGACTTGGGAAAATGTCCACAGCAAATCAAACCCCTGTACTTGCATAACACATTTTCACTCTGGAGACAAGGTTTTCAGCATGTGGACAGTCATGCTGCCCTTTCCCATGGCACTGTGAGCCTGGGAGTGCCAAGGCAGTGGGGAGCTCCCTGTCACCCGCCAGCTGCAGTGTGTGGTACCAGCGCAGAACTGACATGGGCTGGCAGGGTTAATGATTTCCATCATAGCAACAGCTCTGCTTTAATCATTGTGCACACTTCTAACTATAGTAGAAGATATCCTTATACTATTAAATTTATAAACACAAAGCTAAAGCCCTTTCTAGCCTGAAATATTGATTAACTGGGCCCTTTTTACTGACATCTGACAGCTCTCTGAGGTTGGTACCTGAAGGGAAGCTGCAGCCAGGTGGAGATCAGCCTCTCTCAGGCCACAAGTGACAGGACAAGAGAAATTAGCCTCAAGCTGTGCCAGGGAAGGTTTAGGTTGGACATTAGAAAGAATATCTTCCCAGAAAGTGTGATTAGACATTGGCATGGGCTGCCCAGGGAGGTGGAGGAGTATCCCTGGAGGTGTTTCAGAGCGGACAAGGCACTCAGTGAATGCTCTGTTTGACATGGCAGTGCTCGGGCACAGGTTGGACTCGATGATCTCAGAGGTCATTTCCAACCTAGCTGATCTAGAGCTCTGTATTATTTTCTCTGCACCTGCACCGATGTACAGCAGCAGGGCCTCAGTGGGCAATGAGAAACTGTGAGAAGCAAGTCTTCACAAGTTTACACCAGGAGCAGGTTCCCAATGCCCAGACGAGCAGCAAGGAGAGTGTAACAAGCCAGCACTTAGCAATGGCTCTGGAGCCAGTGTGACACATGTCCTGACACCCCGGCAAAGGTTTAAGCTGCTGGACGAGGCTGCACACCCGCACAGCTCAGCGCAGGTTTGACACCTCCCAGCCCGGCCGGGCCGCGCTGACAGCGCCGGTCTGGCCGTGGGCGAGCCGCGGGCACCGGGGAGGGAGGGCGAGGGGCGGCAGCGAGGCGGGCGGAGGCGCACGGGAGCCGGCGGGCACTCACCGATCGTGGCCATGTACGAAGTGGCGGGAGAGCCGGCGGCAGGCGAGTCGGGCTCCGTGTACCTGCGCACGATGGACGTCTTCCCCACGCAGGACTCTCCGGCCATGACGATTTTGACCAGCAGCGGCCGCGGCTCCGCGGCCGGCCCCAGCCCCGCCATGGCGGGCGCCGAGTGCCGGCCGGGCCGGGCCGCGCCGGGGCGGGGCGGGAGCGGGCCCGGAGCCTCCTCAGCGCCAGCCGCTGCCCCGAGCCGGCGTGATGAAATTATGCAAAGATACACTTCTTCTTCTTTTTTTTATTTTTTTTTTTTTTTGAAAGAAATTTCATCACCGGGGAGGAAGCGAGGAACTTTCACAACCCCCGTGACGCTTCCCCGTGAAGTACAGAAATAAACAGTCTGGTTTCACGTTGCTTCCTAGCGTTAAGTCAGAGGCAGAGGAAACAGGTTTTAAGACTTTCCCCTTTTTCACTTTTAATATGACAGTCAAAGTGACCTGCAACACACACACAAAAAAAACCCCAAACCAAAAAAACTGTAACAGTGTGGGTTTGCTGCATGTGTGTCTGGATGGTTTTTTTACCAGAATCCCACATTATCCAGATTATAAGGCCATGGCCATTTGCCAGCACCAGCATGGAACTCATCCAGTGTCATAAATATAGGAACAGGATATATTTGAATGAAAAGTACTAATGTACCTTTGCAAATATTTGTGTCTATTTAGGCCTGCAATGACTTCCCATGGGAAGTCACCTTCAACCCTTCAAGCAACAACTTGATGAGTTTATGTATCAGAGCTGTAGATGTGACACATTTGCTTTCTGTGGAGGACCATTTATGACTCAGTGAGCCCCACCTAGCATGATTCAGAATTACAGAATCAGGACCATCAAGGCTGGAAGAGCCCTTTGGGATCATCCAGTCCTATCATCAACCCACCACTGCCACTGTAACCCCTAAACCACTAAACTGCATCACCAGCACCAGATCCAGATGCCTCTTAAGTACCTCCCGGGATGCTGACTCCACAAATGTCCTCTTAACAAAGGACAGGTATTATTTCAGGCTTATGTCCCCTTCACCTCTCACACCAATTCTGCACCTCAGCTCGCCAGTATTGGACTTAGTGACCTTTAGGACTTTGTGGTAGAAAATCTCCAAAGGATGTCATCAACCTGTTTCTCAGTCAGTGAAATTTCCTTCATTGCTGGAAAAATGAGAATTTCTGTAACAAGCTGAGAAATAAGGAGTACAAAACAACAGATGAAATCAGCTACTGAGTTTGGTGAGCTTTTTAGGAGTGATCTCTGAGATGTGACTGTGTAAAAAACCCAGTGCTAGAAAAGAAGGCATCAGTTAAACTGTTTCCATTAGGTACAGAGTAAAGTTGTGCATTGATGAGTCTGAATACCTTCTTGAACAACTGTTGGTGGAAAAAGTTGAGCCCACAGGACGCTTTCAGGTGACACATCACATTATGAAGGTGTTTTGGGAGCCTGACTTGTACAATAGAGCAGCAGGCATGTGACTTGCTTAGTTCAACAAAATAAAGGCTAGGAGGGAATATGATTACTCTTTCCCAGGGAGTCAACTAAGAGGAGGCAAAACAAGCTGCACACAATAAAGAATAATATAGCGAATATCTAGATGTACACTGACCATGAATATGGCTAAACCAAAACTTGTGAGGGTTCTAATGATATTTCAGAAAATTCTTGCAGTTGATGTAATTGGGAGAAAATTCTTCATAAAGGCAAAACAAGAAGAACGTGTTAGGGGGACTATAACTGCCTGCAGTAGGGAAGGACTGGATTTCATAAACCGGAACACTTCCTATGAGAAAGATCCCCTGCTATCTCAGCAGCCCCATGAAGTTCTGCTTCCCCATGCAGAAATTTGAAGTTACCACTGTTTATCCCGAATCTGAGGGAAGATGGGGTGCTGGCATCTTCTGCTATTTCTCATGGGTCAGAGGAGATGACATGTATGAGGGAAGTCCAGCACAGATAATGCAGCATCAGCAGGCACGGACGAGTGCCTGCAGGTAGCTGTGTGTCTGTCCTGCTCTGGTCCCTCTGTCCGTGAGGCTGCTGGAGCGAGGACAGTGGTGCTGTGTCCTGTGATGGGTGCTGTAGCAGGTGTTGGACAGATGCATGCAAGTGGGCAGCACACACAGATACATCTTAAGACTTTGTCTTTGTTGTGGAGCCTTCTCAGTTGTCTGCTCTGAGGTTGTCCTTCTTGAAATAGCTTTCTTCAAATGCAGGCAATGCTGCAGCTGCCTGCAGGAGTTAGATTTACCTGTTAGCTGGACTGATGGTGTTAACAAGGATGCTACTTTAGCTCAGTCTTCACCCTCTGCTGTCTGTCAGGCCAACCAATTTCAATAAAAAGGCTCTCCATCGCATTTTGTACATTCAAGTGTTGATTTATGAGCGATGCGCAAGGCAGGATTCTAGCCAAATTCCTAATGAGACTCCAAATACCCGGGGTTACTGCTGCTCTCAGTGAGTTACAGTATCACTTTTCCTCATATTCCTATCCACAAGGGGACAGTCTTTCCATCTCTTACCACCGACTAAAACCATTTAAAACTTAGCTCCTTGAAAAACTACCATTCAATGAATGAAATTTATTTTTTTGAAAATACATGTTTCGTGCTTTAGAAAAAACCTCCAGAATTTTGTATATATGATATTACTGTACTTACAGGGCTACTCATAAGCAATGTTAGTTTAATGGAGCTAATGACTTGAAAATAATGACTGTGGCTACAAAATAACCAGTGCAAAGCACAAAATGAAGTTTTCATCGTGTTTATTGAGATATCTTTGGAAAATAATGTATTTTCTTCTCATTCGGCTTTTTTGATTGTTTGCTTACATTTCTTCACTCCATCCAAAAACATGATTTATAATACTAGTAATAAAGACATAATTTTAAAAGGGGTTTTAGTGGGAGATCTTTGAATTTTCATACATAAATATTACTAGATTTATTATAATATCATTTTATAAAATGTTAGATTATGAAAACATCCAATTCATTTTGCTTCAATATTTATAAATTGTTCCAGTTGGTCTCATAAATATGATTTTTACATTTTTGCTTTCTTACCTGAAACATTCTGTTTAGAAATAACTGCTTAATTTACTCTGAGTACAGAATATTTTGGGCAAAGCAGATAATGACATAATTTTAAATTTTCAAACTGCTCACACCTCCTAATTTTCACTAGTGTAGCATATGGCCGCAAACTCTCCTGATAAGTTGATAAAGCAGCTGATTTTTCTTAGATCAAAACCCCCACAAAAGTGGGCCAACTCCTCACTGCAGTTACAGAAAGTACTGTAAAGTGCTCTGAATGCAGGAAGGAACCAGAGAGATTCTTCAGCAAAATATTTAATGCAAACCATGCAGCATAATCTTGTCACTAACCCTGCTTTGTACATACCTGCTAACAATCATCATTAAAAAAAAAAAAGTTAAGGAGAAGAACATGAATATGAACCAAAGATGAAGAAACCTTCTTTTGAAACATTATAGTATTGTTACAGATGCCACAGCCTCCTTAATAAATGAAGCTTCCTCCTTAATGAAGTAAAGCTTACAAAATATTGCAAAGTGGTTCAATGTATTCCATCTGAAATTATTTTGATTGAATATTAGAATACTAATGCAATTACAAATATTAGTAGCATATTCATGAAAGTTTTCCTGAGCTGGAGATATAAGCTAAAAATTATAATGAGAAGAAAGAGCGAGGCTTAATTTGGATTTAAAATGCTCAGTACTAAGTCACTGCTCATGTGAAGATTACTCACTGAATAGATTCTCTTAAGTGACCAAAGTGGAACTTTTTGCTTTCATTTCTGTTAAGATAAAACCACTTCTGAGTGGACAAAATTGAGGCAAATTACTCCTGATAGGCAAAACAGGGTTCACTAATCCTGAAATGAAATTTCTGGGCTAACTGTAAAGTATTTTAGTTATTTAAGAGACAGGATCTCTGTCAAACCAATATCTAATTTTTAAGATTTCATCAGAGAATAGGACTTCTCTCTCTACACATCAGAATGACTCAAATGTGTGGTTACTGATAAAAACTGCTGAAAAGTTATTGCAATGAGTTACCCATTGTTTGTAGCAGCTCACGATCCACTTGGGATTTGTAGTAGGTTTTAATTTTATTTTATTCAATGGCAGAAGTCATCGCTACATTCTGCCTTGGCTTATTATCCTCAGTTCGTGTATCCCTTGATATCTCTGGATTCAAAGCCACGTTTCTCAATATATTTGAAAGAGGCAGTGCAGTGGTCACAGTAACAGGCAATTTCAGCTGATTCAAGAGTAGCAGGGAGAATAAATGAAAGATGTGAGGATTTCTGTAATCAGAGGAGAGGTAATTGGGGCTAAGAGAAATATTTTAGTTACAAAGACAAGTAAGAAGGATTCTGATACATTACAGAGAAAGAAGTAGGGTCACAAGTCCTGCCAGAAGCTTGTTCCAGTGGAGGCTTCCCACAGGGTCATGGCCTCCTTCAGGCATCCACCTGCTCCAGCATGGGTTACTCCACAGGCTCTAGGTGGATTTCTGCTCCGCTATGGATTGCCATGGGCTGCAGGGACACAGCTGCCTCACCATGATCTGCACCACGGGCTGCAGGGGAATCTCTGGTGCGTGGAGCACCATCTCCCCCTACTTCTGCACTGACCTTGGTGTCCTCAGTGTTGTTGCTCTCACAAATTCTTAGTCCTCTCTCTGGCTGCGGTGGCCCAAGGGCTCCCTCCATCCCCCTGCCTTCTCGGCCTGGACAAACATGGAAGAACTGTAGTTGTTCAGCCTGGAGAAAAGAAGGCTTCATGTAGACTGTCTGGTACCTCAAAAAGCTTTATAAAAAGGAGAGACAGGGACTTTTTATATGGGCAGATAGTGACAGGACAAGGGGCAGTGGTTTTAAACTGATAGAAGTCTGGCTTAGTTTAGATGTTAGGAAGAAAAAGAGAATAATGAAGCATTGAAATAGGCTGTCCAGAGAAGTTGTGGATGTCCCATGTCTGAAAATGTTCAGGGCCAGGTTGGATTATTGCCAGGAGCATCCTGGTCTAATGAATGGCAACCCTGCCAGGGCAGGGCTTGGAATGAGAAGATCCTCAAGGCCCCTTCCAACCCAAACCCAAACTATTCTGTGGTTCTCTGACTAATGCTGTTGTCCCAGGTGTGCTACCACCATTGCTGATGGACTCAGCCTTTGTAAGCTGCGGGTCCATTTTGGAACAAGCTGGCATTGATATATATTGTTGGATATGGGAGAAGCTTTTAGCGGCTTCTTACAGAAGCCACACATGTGGCCCACCACACCTACAAAAAACTGGCTTTACAGGAACAATACAGAAGATATCTTGGTAAACAGCATCCACAGGAATTGCCACAGGAATCTCTATTATTTGAAAAAAAACCCCCAAACTTGGAAGCATCCTCACATCAAAAAAAAAGAGCCCTGTAATAGGAAGAGGAGTGAAAAGAAATGTTATCATTGAGATATTAGGAGTAGGAGGAGGACACTAAGTACATGTGCTTATTCTGATTTTTCTTAGCACTTGTAATGTCAGGAGCAGTGTGGACCAAAGGAGATGATTGAGCTCCAAATCAGGGGGATGGAGAGTAGAAAATTAGAGTAGATGTAGAGGTGAAGGACTGAATTCATCCTCACAGGAGCCTTTAGGTACAATTTATGGGAATTATTTCCTACAGCCATTTTAGAGGATCTAGATGGAGGATGTGGCTTAGAGAGGTCACAAACTAAAGGCCAAGCAGCCGTGACAGTCATCTTTGAAGGTAAGCTTTGACATACACTTCCGATTACTTTTTTACCCAGTGATGGAAACAAATAGGAAACCATGCTAGCAGACTGCTTATAGATGAGCCTGAGAATACACAGGCTACATCTGTATCACCTTCAGTAGAAATATCCATATTTCAGGTCAAGTTCACCAAGCGAAGTTGCTGGAGGAGTAAAGCACTGAAAATGCTCCATCTATCCTGTAGGCATTAGCTCATTTCTCCTGGCTGTCACTCACTGGCTTGCTCTTGTCTCCATGTGTTGGGCCACAGCTGGTCCTGCTAACTCCCCTGCCATATGCTCCTCTTCTATGTTCAGACTTGCTATTCCAGCTATAAGGTGGCTGTCAGCCCATCACAGACAGTTGAGGCCACAGCCCTGCTGCCTTTGGTGGAGCAGGGATTTTGCAGAGGAGGGGTTGGTAGTTGATGATGGTGATGTTTAATCCTCTGAACCTCGATTAGCAACTGTAAGGTAGCTGGCAGCTCTCCAGACAATTCAGCTTTCCATGTCAGGAGTCTCCATACATGTCCAAAAGCATCCAGCTACCCCAAAACTACATACAAATGGCAACATGAGCTTGTATCCTCCTTTTCATCCTGGTGAGGAGCTCTCTTATCTGGACTGTACCATTCCCCTGTGAAATCGCCTAATTCCTTTGACCTTCAGATCTGATGGCCCCATCTGCAATCCCCACTAGCTATGGAACAAAAAGCTGGGACTGGCTTGGTGTACTCAGAGCTGGGCATTTTTTAAACGCTCTTAAGATTTGAAGCCACCTTCTCCAATTGGCCTCATGGTTTTGGTTAGTGGAGGTTATCTCAATGACTGTCTGGAGCCAGCAATGATTTTTAATTTATTTTTCAGTGACTGTTTTCTGATTTAATGAAGGTTCCTGGGTTTATACTTGTTGTCACTAGTCTGACTATATCTTCCTATATATCAAAAGCATGCAGAGTTGCAGATAGGCCTTTTTATGTATCATATAAATCTATTTAAGTGAATAAATAAATAAACACTTCCAGAATGGAGTAAGAGTGAAAAATTGTGTTGATGCTATTAAGAGTAGAAATATTTTGGAAGTACTACTATCAAATCATCTGTGAAAATGCCACATAGGCACATGCACATACATAACCCCCCAGAGAATATATTTTCCTTGGGATAAATGTCAAAAATTCAGGCGTCCATTTTCATTTAAGTATGTGACATACTCTTCAAATCCACAGTGCTTGGCAGATACCAGAGCATCTTCCACTAATCATAAAAAGATTTGAATTGCATTTTATTTATATTTAGCCTTCTGAAAGCAAAGTAGGCAATGATAAGATTATTTGATGCCTAGATCCTGTAGGCTTTTTTTCCTGAAAAAGTCTGGTAGAAGAATGCAGCTAAATCAGTAGTACCCTAATCTGTTGTAGAGAATCTAATTTATGTTGCTATGTATCCCATTAATGACTCTAAACCAATGTGCACATTATTTATTTTTTTTCTATTTGCAATTTGGGATTCTCGGAATAGGAGATGCAGAGACAAGGATAACCCATGTTTTCCATGAGAGATTCATGGAAACTGAAAAATAAGGTCTTTTAATATCTTTCATGATAACTGTTTTTCTTGGCTTAAGTGTAGGTTTTAAAAAATGGTGCTCATTGTTTTGCTTGTAGTTCTTTCATGCATGAACAATCATGCTGATGATGCATTTACTTCAAGTGAATTTTCCAATTGAAAAAGTGCTCTTGAGTAGTTTAAGTACTATGAATCACCAGAACCTCATCTAAGTCCCATAAAAACACTGGCTGCAGAAAACAGCCTTGGAAAGAAGACATATTGGGATTGTACTGCATGATTCAGCTGAAGGGAAGTATATTTGGTCAACACAGAAGAAGCTGAGAAACCTGGCAGTTCTGTAAAAATGGAATTATAATATGCTGGGCAGACAGAAAACAACTGCTGCAGCCTCCTCTTATATGCCTCACTTGTTCCTCACAGGTTTGAAGCAGTGATTCTAAATGTGAGAACCTCAGCCCTTGAAACACAGGATTTTTGTGGGGCATATTTCATTCCTTATCTCTTTCTTAACTTGTTTTTTCACTATTGTCTTTCTTAATCCGTAGTTTCCCTTGTAGTCTGACTGTTGGAAGGTCTTTTCCCTGGTATCACTGTCTGCACCATTTTGACAAATAGTGTTTTTGATACAATGTTTTCTTAGTGTTAACAAATGCAGTCTATTTATTTCTTATATAATAACATTTTGACTGAAACAATTTTGAGTAATAAGTATTTGTCAGGGAAACATTAGTAATCTTTTGAAAGCAGATAAAACTATTCAGTAAATTACAGTGTTTGAAAATTGTAAACTGTTTAATGATAACGTCAAAATATTAAGCTATTGCCTTAGATTTTTTTTTTATTTATGATGTAAATTAAGGTTACAAATTCTTAACAGTATCTTAAATATGTTGAGAGTTTAAAAAATTTTATGTAGCTTTCTGCATCTTGCTTAGTAATGTATTGTCTCAAGCAAGCAACACAAGCGCAGTGGGTTTCCTTGTGCTTTGAATTTTTGTCAGGGTCCAAGGCTTTGGGGCCCAGATCTGGTCACAGACTGCTGAGCCCTATGGTGCTCCTGTAAAGGCTGAGAGGGTCACTGTGGCCACACCACCTCTTCTGCTTGCTGCCACTTATGCGGATGCAGTTGCTTGTTGCTGGAGCAGATGGCTTCCATGTTGCTCTGGTGAAAAAAAGTATTTTTGCCCACATGAAGCCATGTAAAACATTTACATTTTGGTTGTTGTTCCAATAAAATTTGGATACATTTAAAGATGTTTAATATGAGCCTGGGGGACTTTGCACAAAAGTCTAGCTAGCAGTTCTGACAGGCTGACCACTGATACCCAGTATCAGTTTGTTATTGGCACTGCTCCTTGGGAATCTGGAACCAGAGTGCCCGAAATACACCTTTAGGGTAGAAAATACCTGAGAAAATTTGATGGTTTATCTCATGTTTTATTTTTTGGTGACTTCATTGGTGCACAAGCCTTACTTTGGGGATTAGCATTCTTGTGCTGTTCTTTGAGATAAAACACTTGGTGAAAGTAAAATGTAATTAATGTAATCACACCCTCTGATGAATTTTTAGAACAATAACTGTGAAACAAGAAAGAATAAATAAATTACCTTTTGGTCTCTACAGCTTCCTAAGCAACAGGGATGGTATCTTCCCCTTCCTGTCTAAAAAATATTAAAAATGCCTTGAGGGTGGTATGCAAGGGAGGGAAGCTATATGAAACATGAATGCTTAATACCCATTGAAGAGAGAAAAAAAACAGAAGGTGAAGTTTTGCCACAAAGGTATGAAATAATCGATGCTCACTTCTAACTCAGTCTAACCTTCTTAAAGGCATGCCTCCCTTAAGTAAAAGCAACTTAAATCAAGAACATTTTTTTTTTTTATTTAGGGCTTAAAATACTCCAAACTTTCATCCGGGTCCCCACACACACACAAAGGTGAAGGAGTGATTGTGCATATCATTTGAAATATTGATCAAGCAGTTGAAAGTTATTTGGAGAGAGAGTAAAAAAATGTTGAGAAAGGCCAGACGTGCTTTGTTTAGCAAAACAGACTCTCGCGGTGGGACACACAGGTTGTACATCTGCATGACAAGCTCTCTTCCATTCCAACAGAAAGGACATTATCAGTTTTGCAGTTCTGTAATAATTCATGCTCACAGTTTGCCTGGAAAGCTTTAATATTGGTGGAGAACAATCCAATGAATTGGTGCTTTCTTGGGCAGCACCATTCTGCTCAATATTATTATTGCTAACTTTCTCTGGTTATTTGTACACCAAAATTTTTGAAGTCACTTCTAGGATTTTTTAAAGGAGCATGGCTGAGGAGGCTGATGTTGTTCTGCCCAGTGTGCCACACACAGAGAATTTTCCCTATATGCTACTCTTGAAAACAAGTATTTTAGTCCACTAAAAAAAATCATCACCAAAGGTATTAGCAAAAGCAGGTTTTAATATTGATTCGTGAAAGTGTGGCTTAACAGAGTTCAATGGCAAGGTTCACTCTATTACTCACTACAGAAAAGAAGAATACAAAGGAAAGCCAGTTTAGAATCAATTTAGAATGATTTACACTGAGACTGAGGATGCAAAAGTGTAAGAGTACAATAGGGTAAGGGAGACCCTTCTGTTAAGTCACAAAGTTCAAAGAGGACCCCTTTGCTTTCTAAACTCCTGAAAGATCCTAGATGTAGCTAAGTCCAATCTAAATCCCATATATTTGACCAACAATTCTAAAGGGCTTAGCAGCACATAATTATTGATTAGTATTTATAAAGTGATCCAACAGGATTTACTACACTCACAACAACTACTTAATTATAGATTGAGGATGGCAACATTCATACTATGCATGTCAGAGGGAATTTGGATCAATTCACAAATGCATATACACAGATGCAGAGGTTCATATATGTATGTATATGGGTACCTGTTAAAAATCTGCCTTAAGTTCAGTGAAATACTTCTGTTGAATGTCTATGCACTGCACTTCTTAAAGGGTGAGGGCTGAGCACTGGAAGAGTGGAGGGTATCAGCCCATGCCCCATTAGCTTTTGGTGATGGTCCTTCAAGTAAAACAAACTTGAGAGTTTGTGAGCTCTGAGAGGCATCCCCCTCAGACAGAGGTACTGTCCACTACAGTCCATCAGAGTTCAAAGGACCTCACTTCGGTCTCCTGTTTATAGGGTCACAAAATGACTGACTTTAATCAATATGGCCATAATCCTGGCCATGACCCAAGTCAGTAACTACTGAAGTTTTTCAGAAGTCTGCTAACAATGGTGCCATTCCACTTTGGCTACAATTCAGCTAAGTAATGTTCCAGTGCTGTCAGGGCATAATTGATTATCCCTTGTTCTCCACCTTGGTCAGGAAATGGATGTCCTGTGTATGAACAGGGCTGCTCCCAGCTGTGCAATTCAAGAGTTCCTGCTATGGTCAAGGAATGCTTCACTGCCCAACTCCTACAGTCAAGGGACGCTTCACTGCCCAGCTGGTATGGTCAAGGCTTAATGGGAATTGCTGAAGTCACAGAGCAGGTCCAAGGGGGCTGTGAGGGTGTGGGAAATGCACCACCACAACCCACACCATGACTTAAAATCAATTTGTCTTGCTCCACAGAGTGGTGATGGGGTCACCTCTTGCCTCTGGGCCTATAAACAAATTAATGCCATATTCCAGTTGTAATTTGAGGGAAATATTTGGTTATGTAATTATTTAGATTTTATTAAACATTAATGAGTAGTATTGCATATGTAAGGAGGACTTTGCAACTATGCCATCCATCTAGCTGTTTTCCACACTCTCTTAAATTACAAGCATAATATGAGATAAAGAAATAAAATTACAATGGGATTCAATTTACAGCTTCTATTGGTGATAAGAACCAGCCAAATAAAGTATCCCACTAGTGATGTTCTCTATCTTTCTCTGCTCTTTCTAGGACAGGGTATATGTCTTCCGTGGTGTAATGAACAGTGCTTTGATTCCTATGTCCATGGTTTTAGACATGCATGTTGTGGTTTTTGACTCAGGTAGTTGTTTTCTAGTAGTTTCTTCACCAAGTTAAAATTCATGCCAGTGGGGGTAGGTGGTAAATCTTGATGTGAGATACAGTTAATTTGCAACAATTGGTGGGTTGTGATAGGAGCTGAAAGGTTTAATTGCATCCCACTTTGGTAAATTACAGACACAGATATTTGACTGATTGCTCAAATTTACAGTGGTGTTATCTGTAATTATAGAATCACAAAGAGTTATCAAAATACCCAAAATCCAATTCCGACATATACAAGTACAATTTTGGCTTTTCATCAGGATACATTTCAAAATGACAAACAATTTGTTCAGTGTCAAACAAATGTCTTGGGTCGTAAGGGTATTACTTTCACAAATAAATCCCTGTTGTTTCTGAACAACACATGCACCAACATCAACAGCTTTGTGCCCATTTTGTTGGCTCCATAGTCTATGTTCTATCAGATATAGTTTCATGCTGATTTAATACTATCACAATGATTGGTTTTATGGTGTATCTCAAAGTGCAAAATGATGTCTCCTTTTGATCCATTTAAAGATGGAATTTGTTGGTTATCATTTTCATCTCTATGAATCCATTCCTGCATACAAAAGGAGATGTTATTGTGTAGTGCTACTGCTGATATATTTAGATCAGGCATAGCTACTTTTAGAATTACATATGCATCAATCCATAGACACCCTGTTGTACACAATTTCCACATTTTGTGCTTAACAATAATGAAATCAAATAATAGTTCTATACTGTGTTTTATCCAGAGGCAAGATGTGAATATGGGTCGTATAAAATTAAAATTGAACCAATGGTCTGGTTCTGACAATTTATAGAAAGATTTCTCATTATTTCTTGGTTTGAAAAAATCAGTATAGTGTTTATTAATCTTGATGGGACTTTCTGGGACAGACCCATTGATTGCCCCGTACCCTATTTTTATTTCCGCTCCTAGTGTTACAATTATTATTATTCCACTTATTTTCCCATGAAATGTCTTCCATCTTCACTTATCTTCTAGATGTACCTCATTTCAGTGTATAAACAAAGTAGCAAGACTTAAGCATGCCTTATCTTTTTGGCAGGATCCCCCAGTGTTCCAGTACAATGCAGTGCATGATCCCAAGGCTTTTGTGTTTGATCTGGAGGGATTATATTTTCTCAATCAAGAGGAAAACCAAGACTCTGTTGGAGCTATATAGCTGATTTCATTGCCATCAATGTAGTTTCTTTTTCTTCTGTAAAAGAAAATAAATAAAATGTTTTGATGGGGAAAGTGGAATTTTCTGTGATGCAGGGTAAATCCACTGTGCATTGATTTGGTTTTTTCAACACTCCTATCAGTAGCTTCCCAAGGAAGTAAGCCATAGGGTTTAGTCAGAATCACAGGCACAGTTCCCATTTGTGGTAAATTTACCATATTGGGTTGTCCTGGCTGTAATGCTATCTGATATTTTCTTTCATTGGAAGGTAAAGCATCAAGTTCAGCTTTTGCAGAGAATGCTTGACTCACAAATTGCCAATTATTCAACTGATGAAGCACTTTGGAAAGTCAGGTATCCCACTGAACATTGTGTGTCTTAAGTCTCCTTTATAATAATCCCTTAGGTCTTTCTACCATCCCATTTTATCTGAGGTAATTTGGAGTGTGTAATACCCATTACATTTCTTCTTGTTCAGCCCATCCTTCCGCCTTTGTACATGAGAAGTGTGAGCCAGTATCGCATTATGGGGAGTAAGTAGACTCAAGAATGAAGATCATAACCCCTGCACTTTCATCCATCAACATTTCAGCACTCAGTCACTGTAGGTAAGCTGGAAGACTACTGCTCTACTACTGCTCTACTACATTCTGTGAGGATAGGTTGGTATCCTGCAGAGGATTTGAATGGCCTGATCCAATCAATTTCCCATGTAGACCATAAAGTTTTCCCCTGATTGATGCTTTAGCAGGGTGATCTGGTTGTGTTTTAAGCTGCATTGATGACATTCTATAAGAATAGCTTGACAAGTTTTTCAGTCTTTGCTCTGTGCAGCAAAATAACATGTGGATTTGCCATTGTGACCTAATTTCTGATGTGACTTGTCTCCCAATTCATACCACTCAGGATTTAAAGAGTTCCCTATTTTTAGTTCCCTAATTTTAGTCAAATCTGCCTTTTCATAACAGTTTGTGCCTGGTTTATTGCCCTTGTCATGAGCTTTCACCCATCCATTTTAAATGATGTTTCCTTGTCTATATCAAGAAGTAATTGCCAGTCTTGAGTTCTCCAAACTGAAGATCTGCCTACTTCCCAGTTCAGACATTTCCACTGACTGGACCAGTGTGTGATGCCTATCTACACAGCATAGGACTCCACAGATATAATTTTTCCTCCATTTTGTGCTGCCAAAATACCTGTCCTTAATTTTCCTACTTGTGTACTACCTTCACCTTCTTCTATTATTTGTTTGCCAGTGTTAATGTTTAGTGCAGCAGTCTTACATTGCCATTTACCATTTATCTTTTTTGCTGAAGCATCAGTGAAACACTTTGAAATAGGTTACTTGAAGTGCCCTGTTCAGCAAATCCCCATTCCGTTATGACAGGGTTGTGGGGGTATACTGGTCCCAGTGATTGATGGTTTTAATTCCTGCATTAAGGTTTTGACTGCCTCTTCATGTTCCAAATTCCACCTCCACAGTTTTCCCATTCATAAAAGTGAATATAATGTGCAAGCAGTGGTAGAAAATCCAGATACTTGTTTTCTCCCACCATATCCTGGAGTTCTCATTAACTTTTGTAACTCTTTCCTAGATTGGGGTGACTGCAGCTGTTCTGTTTTTCTTAAGGTGTTTTCTTACTGCACTGCCTGCTATCCTCCAAGTATCCAGAGTCTTTGCTTCTTCACTTGGCCCTTGACATATGTTCCTGTTGAGGTCTCACCTTCTTTATGCAGTGCTTGCACTGTTACTGATGCTTCCCCATCTTTTCAGGCAAATCTCCTGTGATTACAATATCATCTATATTAACATAATTTCACATTTGAGGAAGTGAGACTGTCTGTAAAAGTTCAGCAAGTTCAGCAAGCACAGCATGAGCAATCATGGGTGAATGTTTATACCCCCATGGGAGTCTGCTAAGGTGCATTGGATACCTTCCCAAGTAAAAACAAATTTCTCTTTATTGTCTTCCTGTAAAGAGACCATAAAGATAATATCTTTTCTATCTACTGCTGCCATCCATGGATGTGTGGCTACTTGTACCTGCTGGGTTTGCAGCATTGGGTATTGCAGCTTTTAGTGGGGCTGTGTTGGTATTTAAACACAATAATCCATAGAAAGTCATCATCTCCCATCTTATTTTCGAACTGATGAAACCAATGGTTCTGAAGACAGTCTGTCATTTTTTCAAATCAGCTATAACTTCCTAAATTCTGCTCCATGCTGTGACAGAAATTTAATAGGGAGGATGGTGGGCAGGTTGCAGGTGTATGCAACACCACAGATGTTGCATACAATTCTCTTTTCAAAGCTGCCTCATCCATCATCTTCCACACCCTTCTGGATTTTCCGCCTTGCATATTTCTCCAACATTGTGCTTCACAAGGCATAGGTAGGGCCTGGTGAAAGGGAAAGACCAAAAGGGTGAGAGGAGCCAGGGTGGAAGACACAAGGTCTGGTGAGTTGTTAGAAGATTGAAGCAGACTGTGAAACTTGACCCTTTCGGCTATGTTGGTGTCATGTGTTTCTTAAATTAAGTCAAAATCCAAGAAGTGACCTGCCTCAAAGATGACTTTGAAATTTGGAGTTTGTGGTTTTTGAGGTGGAGGAACAAAATTACTGTGGGCTACTGCAGCCTGTGGCTAAGCAAAGCAGAGCAGACAAGTGGTGCTGTGGTTGTGGAGACTAAGGCAGCTGTGGCTGTAGTTTATCCACAAGCGTGAGCACTGATACCTTCTGTGAAATAAGGATAGTTAGCACTGAGGGAGTGCTCCAAAGCTCTTCTGGAGCCATTGATCATGCACATTACAAAGTGCACAGGAGTGTGTCAGCTTAAAAGAGTGTTGCTTGATGACCGGTGAAGTTGACCAAATCTCACCTTCAGAGGAAGCTGGAGATGAAAACAAGTAATGAAATGTGTGCCAGATAAGTTACACAGGATAAGCCTGGAAAATGATAAACGTAAAGCTTATCTTTAGAAAGCAGGGAAAGGAAGAGCCAGAGACTAAAGGAACAAATAATCAAACAAGCTTCAAGGACAAATGGGATTTGTCAAGTACAAATTGTATTAAACTAGCCTAATTTCTTTCTGTGACAGGATAAAAGGCCTTGTGGATTAGGGAAGAAGGAATAAGAGTCTGTAAATCACAACTTCAGGGAGATTTTTTTCATGGTTACTCTTGGAGTTCCCATAAGCACGCAAGGAAAATACACTCTGGGTACATCAGTCCTAAGCCACTTCAAAAACTAAAGGGAATACTTAGTAGATCACTGTCACATTGAAGTATGTTTCAAGAGAGAATGTCCCAGAGATGTGTCATGGACCTGGTATTAGTGTTGAATATTCATTCAGAGTAAATTTCAGTGAAACATAGCTGATGAAGTAAACAGCATATTTATTAAATTTGCAGAAAACACCAAGCTAAGAGAGCTGCACACAGTTTTCAGGACAGAGCTAGGATCTAGACTATTCTTGGTGTCTTAGAGAAGGAGATAAGACAAAAACACTGGGTGAGTTCACAAGGAAAAACCCTACACTCAGATATTAGAACCTGCATGTCAAACCCCACAAACCTGGAAATAGCTGCTACACCATTAAAAACCATGGAGAAGATCTGGAAGTTACCATGAATATGAGTTAATTTTACGGCAAAACCACAAATGTATTGAAATGTATTTAAAAAAAATGCTCTTTGTCTCCAATTTAGATGAAGTTTTCTTCCTCTGCTCAGTGCAGGTTCAGCTGGAGAATGGTGTCCACAGTGTTTTGAACACTTTTAGCACTTAAAGAAAGATGAAGGTGATGGAAGTAAGGTGGAAATTTTATTTTCGTCTAAACAAGATTAAGGGAACAAGGCTTTTTTGATCTAAAGCTCATTTCCTTAAGAAGATTTTGCCAGTTTTGCAGAAGAGTGAGATGCCATTCCTGATGAATGATAAATTCTTTTCACTCTGTGACTTTCTCAGTCACCAAAAGTTTAGTGATTCTTTAGTTAGAGTCACCTTTGTCTGAGGGAGAAGATTTTGGCAGTTTTGCAGAAGAGTGAGATGCCATTCTTGATAAATTCTTTTCTCTCTGTGACTTTTTCAGTCACCAAAAGTTTAGTGATTCTTTAGTTAGAGTCACCTTTGTCTGAGGAATACAGACATGTCAAAGTACAACCTAAGGGTGTATGGTGTCCTTCCCTGTGATCATGTGTTAAAAGCCAACAGGACTGCAAATTGAAGATAATCGTCTGCACAAATGTGCTAAAGACCCGTGTGACAATTACTAATTCTAATTAAGTAAAGGTCTAATTCAGTATTTTTGGTAATGGAACACTAAATGCAATAGAATAAAAGAATATTTTTTTCTCAGGTTTTCACAGGTGAGTTAGACTAACCCTGCCTGCGTGCTTAGCTTGATATCAACAAGGCTGTTGGCAAGTATGCAAATTAAAGGGGATGGACAAGCATGGATTTACAAGAGGCACTAAATGGTATCAGTAGAGTAAAACCAATACATTATTGTGCCATGTGATGTGCCAGCACTCTTTTAACTGCACAGTCTCTTTGAATTCTGTCATTATGATCAGAGTTGCAGATAGGGAGTGGTGCAAGTCTTCATACAAACAGGATATTTTTTCTTGAAGTGTAATACCACTCAACATTGAGCACCTCTTGCCATTAAAAGTAGAGGCTTTTCAACTGGGTTCCTTCCTGTTTTCTGGAGCCAGAAATATTCTACATATAATACAATAATATGGAACTCCCTGGGCCAGAAGAACCACAACAAGGAAGAAAAAACCAGCTGAACTTTCCTGGTTCCACTGTGCTCCTGGTGGAATTGCAAGACAAAAAGTTCAAACCCTAAACTGATTTCAGGGTTTTGAAGCATCTATTTGGTGATTATTTCAGGTCTTCACTAAAGCTTTTGACAATAGTTTTAACATCAAAACTCTCTCAGAAACATGGATGTATAACATCAATAAGAGGAATGATTTGTGCATTGCCAACCTGTTCTTTGCATTCACATGTTAAAGGTGAAATGCATATATTTTCTGCCAATCCATGGCTTTTGAACTACCTAGCCTCCACTAAGTCACTTATCTTTGCTGCTATCCTATCATTAGTTATATGTAAAAAATATAGGTGCTTCTCTCATGCAAAAAGGAATCCCAATAGCATGTTAAGACTCTTCTGGCTTCAGTTCCAATCTTCTACCACTTTCAATGCTGTAAGTAAATTCTGGTTTCTGTAAAGGGCAGGTTGAACATAAACAGGTTGCAATTAAAAAATGGTTTGACATGAACTTGTGGCTCTTGGACAGCATTTCAGCAGGCACAGATCTGCAGCTCACACTGAATGGCATGTGCTAAATTCCAAATCATGATGTAGCTGTGATACATATCTACAACAGACACAGATTGCATTAAGAAATTACACTTTTTTTTTCTTGGAGCAACTGATATAGCTGGGAAAAATACGTTTTCAGGCACAAATTTCTCTGCAGACAAATAAAATTAGGGAGGTTTTCTGTGGTTTTACAATAAAATAATGGGTCTAACAAAAAAAAATAATTTCTCCTGACAGATTTACCCCATTGCAGCCTGGGCATCAGGACTTGTCAGTGCTTGCTGGTGGTCTATGCTGGGACTGTGCTGGCATCTGCTGTGGGACCCTTCATGGGGACTGTGGTCCACCCAACCCAGTGGAAGCAGAACAAGACAGGAATGTGGTAGCAGCTGGCAAATGAGGAGATAGAAGGAAAAACCTTGTATTTGCCTCCACAAACCCCGTATCTATCCTGCAAACCCCATCAGGCTTTAGTTTCCCCTCAGGTGCCCCAGCATTGTCCCTCGTTTGGACAATGTCCTGCCATCTCTATCCAACCAGGCTTCAGCCCTCTTGCTCTTGTCCCATCTTTCCAGAAAGGCACCACCCCACCCCAGCAGCAGCCACCTGCTCCATCATTGCCAACAAGCAGCCATCACTTGCCGCAGACACCAAAGATAAAAAAGGAGGAATGCCACAGCTCTTCTCTGAGTTCAAGTGCAAAGTGTTGCTTTCCAGGGAGAGAAATTATAGCAGAATAAGCCATACAACTGCAAGATTGATTCAAAAGTGCTAAGAGAAGCAACACAAAATATGGACATTCCCTCTTACAGTTGAAATAAGCATCTGAAATTATGAAAGGGGTCTAAGGAGCTACTTTTCAAAAGGGCAAATATTTTAAGTCACATGCTACTTTTGCAGACTTGCTGACTTCAAGTTCTGAATGCTTTGCTCAAATCCAGAAGTATTTAATGTCCTGCATTAACTAGACTGTATTTCCACAAAATACAGCCTAAGTACTGCTTCTTGACTCCTTCATATATTTAGTTAGACTTGAATTTGTGGTAAATACAGAACTGTGAAATTTTTGAATGCTGAGTCAAGCTCCTAATGAGGAAAACAACAGAAGTTATAAGAGGACTGGTATGTACAGAGAATCTGTTTCATCCTGGAGCTGCTTCCACCTCTGTCTTTTCCTGGGTATAAGTCTGGGGAAATGGTGTCTATTCAAAAACATCAATTTCTACAGCAAGCTGGTGTACAGTGAGTGAGGTGTTCCACAAGGCGGTGCTGGTACTCCAGAGGCTGTATACACCAGGGGCTGGTTCTTGTGGAGCAAAAAGTGTCATCCTGTGCCCAGAGTAAGGGCTTTGCCTTGCAAACAGCAGGTCTGTGCCCTAGCTATTGCCTCAATCCCTTTATTCAAGGAAGCCAAAGCAATATTGCCCTCCACTGGTCCTGAAACTAGTTTAACTGCTAATGTGAGTTGGACAAAATCTTTGTTGGTACCATCAGGGACACTTTGAAACCAGAATTTGACTCATATTCCTGGGGCATTGGTGGTGTCCCATCTGTGCCAGGAGCTTTTATTTTTCAGGCCCAGCTGTGGAGGCACAGTCATTACAAGTGGCACAACATGGCTGTGCAGCCAGAGTGGGGTACAAGCAGCATAATCTCCTGTGAGGGATCTTTGGTCAGGAGATCTGTGGCTCAGCTTCTGCTAAAAGCAGATAGCAACTTCACTCAGCATGACTTCTGGCACTGTCCAGCCTGAGCCTGCCCAAAGATTGGATTTGCTGTTGATAGTGAACAGTGACATTGCCATCAGGTAAAACCTGCAGGTCCACTAAGCATTTCAGATTTCTAAAGTTTGTGATACTGTGTTGAATACCCATGTTTTCAACTATTATGTCTGCTGCTTCTCACTGCTGGCTGAGAGGGAGGTGAGGTACAGAGATTACAAAACCTCAAAGTCTTACAGGCACCAGAGGTGGCTCTAAGGCACCCAACAAAGGCAGCCTCACTTAAAAAACCCAGACAAACACCAGCATCCAACAGCTTCATGCTAACAGAAAGAGGCTTTAAATACTTCCTCTCGTGCTTTGAGGACCACCTGAGGACTGTGCAGGCAGCACAGCAGGCAGCAGGTTTATTCCTTGGGTGTGAAGGTGTGTGAAGGCATTGGTGGGTTTCACCTGTGTGCTGGTGGCGCAGGGGAAGTCTGTTAGATTTTAGGGATTTCTGGTGTGGTGAGCAGCAGTGGAAAGATTAACTGTCCTGGCATTTAAGTGACCAAAATTAGGCTTCCAGTGAAAAATCCGTTGAAATAAATAATAGAAATTCACATCTATCTGGGTTCTACAGCTTTTCAGACTATTTGGGGAGGCTGAAATTGGGTGTGTAAATCTCCTTGAGTACCTTGGGCACTCTGCAGTTGTCTTAAGGAGCTCTGGCAGTTGTTGGCTTTGCCTCCCTAGTTCAGTCTTTTAACCTGCTGTTCCCAGCAGCACTTCCATGAATAAAAATGTTCCTGGTTTGCAAGGCATGCTTCCCAGAAAATTACTCTTCTAAGCACCCACAAATCTTACTTCTCTCTTGATACATCTAGAATAGCTGTGGGAAATAAGTCTAAGACCACTGTGAATGGTTGAAGTATGAAAGATTTTAATATTGACACATTTATTGTAACTTATCGCAGATCAGAAAAACTTATTTAATTTCCACCATTGATTTCTTTCAATGAAGTTGGAAGAGGTACATGGGAGCAGTCTGGATGTCAGAGCAGTTTTTGCAGACTTAAGGACTTAATTTTAGAATAATTTTCAATAAGTTGCTAGGAAAGATTATGGGCTGAGGGTTTTTGCAGGATATTAAGAATTATGTCACCCGTTCCAGAGCTATCTGCAAATCCTGTGCTGGTGTGATAAATAACCCCACACTTGTCAAAAGACAGGGAGCAACCAATGTCCTTGCAGACTAAAAGAGGTCTGTTTTCCAGACACTGAGGTAGTGAGAGCTACAGTTGTTGTTCTAATGCTGTTAATGGGTGACTGTATGCTAATTAGTCAGATTAACTAAGCGGGTGAGTCATGCACTAACCCTTCTTGAGAGAAAGTGCCCATTTTGAGATGCTAAATGAGAACATAAATGCAATCAGGTAGAGAATTCTTGAAAGATAAGACGAGAGCAGACCTGCTTGTTAATGGAGTTAGTGAAATTAATTCTACTCTGGAAGGGGGTGCACATTTTCATGTTCAGGGTTCATTTTAATGGGGAAGTGTTCAAAACCTTCAGATCTATTTAAAGCATTTCACTAAGTGGCTTTAATGACCTAACATAATCAAGGAGATTTCTAGTATTCTCTGTTATGTTTGCACCTTGGGAAAGATTTCTTTCTTTTTTCTTTTTTTAAATTTTTTTTTAATTGGAGTCATTCAGATGTTTCAAATGAAGTCAAAACTATAATATTGTGAAAAAACACAAAGCCCTCTCATCTGTGATTGATGGGAAAGTATTAAAAATGTTTATTGTGAGTGCTCAAGCTATTATACAGAAAAACTACAGCCTTGCTACATTTGAGAAGTTGGCATCAATGCTGACAGGAACCACAGGTGTGGTTCTGATGTGTTGGGAACCACCACTGAGGGTAAAGGAAAGAGGGCTGGGGTGCCCTTCTGTGGAGAAGATCTGCATCCTTTTTTTGGTGTGTGCCATCCCTTCCTGTCAGGGTAGCCACCCACTATGTGTGTTTGCCTATTTTTACATTTTTTTATTCAGTACTCATAACACTGTAGGCATCAAAGAAGTGTAGCAGTGGTGCTAGCAGCCATTCCACACTGTGTGGGATGCTTTAGGTCCTGAGCTAAACAGGGCTCAGACAGCCAGGAAGCCCCAGTCTCCTCTCTGAAATCCCTGTCAGCTTCCCAAGTGCCTGACATGGTGAGAGGAGGAAGTACCAGACCTGGCTCCCAGTAGCTGTTCAGTGATGCAGCCTGTGCATGGCATTTATTTATGGCAGCACCCACAGCAGCCCTTTGGGCACAGTGAGGCTTGTGGGGACACCCTGCACCTGCACATGGGAGCCAGTGGGAAAGCTGGTCAGTGCTGCAAGGAGGCCACTGAGGTAGGGAGAGTTACAGTTGTTGTTCTAATGCTGTTAATGGGTGACTGTATGCTAATTAGTCAGATTAACTAAGCGGGTGAGTCATGCACTAACCCTTCTTGAGAGAAAGTGCCCATTTTGAGATGCTAAATGAGAACATAAATGCAATCAGGTAGAGAATTCTTGAAAGATAAGACGAGAGCAGACCTGCTTGTTAATGGAGTTAGTGAAATTAATTCTACTCTGGAAGGGGGTGCACATTTTCATGTTCAGGGTTCATTTTAATGGGGAAGTGTTCAAAACCTTCAGATCTATTTAAAGCATTTCACTAAGTGGCTTTAATGACCTAACATAATCAAGGAGATTTCTAGTATTCTCTGTTATGTTTGCACCTTGGGAAAGATTTCTTTCTTTTTTCTTTTTTTAAATTTTTTTTAATTGGAGGCATTCAGATGTTTCAAATGAAGTCAAAACTATAATATTGTGAAAAAACACAAAGCCCTCTCATCTGTGATTGATGGGAAAGTATTAAAAATGTTTATTGTGAATGCTCAAGCTATTATACAGAAAAACTACAGCCTTGCTACCTTTGAGAAGTTGGCATCAATGCTGACAGGAACCACAGGTGTGGTTCTGATGTGTTGGGAACCACCACTGAGGGTAAAGGAAAGAGGGCTGGGGTGCCCTTCTGTGGAGAAGATCTGCATCCTTTTTTTGGTGTGTGCCATCCCTTCCTGTCAGGGTAGCCACCCACTATGTGTGTTTGCCTATTTTTACATTTTTTTATTCAGTACTCATAACACTGTAGGCATCAAAGAAGTGTAGCAGTGGTGCTAGCAGCCATTCCACACTGTGTGGGATGCTTTAGGTCCTGAGCTAAACAGGGCTCAGACAGCCAGGAAGCCCCAGTCTCCTCTCTGAAATCCCTGTCAGCTTCCCAAGTGCCTGACATGGTGAGAGGAGGAAGTACCAGACCTGGCTCCCAGTAGCTGTTCAGTGATGCAGCCTGTGCATGGCATTTATTTATGGCAGCACCCACAGCAGCCCTTTGGGCACAGTGAGGCTTGTGGGGACACCCTGCACCTGCACATGGGAGCCAGTGGGAAAGCTGGTCAGTGCTGCAAGGAGGCTGATGCTGGGCAGAAGTTCTGAGAGAATGATGCCCAGGGGGGTTTTGTGGTCTTCAGGACCTCCTGAAAAAACACAGGCCTTGCCACAGCCCTGGGTGCTGAATTCACCATGAAAATATCTTGCCTCGAGCTTGCTTTTGAGCATATTCTATTGACTCATTATTTGCCAGAAATAGTCTTTTTTCTTAAATTATTTTTACTCTTTTAGTGTGATAGCAAGGCAGCAGCTTGGCAGTAGAACTGCTGGAAGTGTTTGTTCCACAACCCTGCCTTCTTTTCTAACCCAAGCTCTTCCCAGTGCCACTGCAGTGGCCACCAGTTTCCAACCTAGAGGTGGCTGCACTGAGGTGATTGGTGAAGTGATCCTTATATATATTTTCAATTCTCTGAAGTGCCTTGAGGCTTGCAAAGGCACTATATAAATCAATTAATAACAGTATCAGAGGTCAGTCAGCCAATAAGAATACAATTTAGTTTAATGAGAGATAAATAAGACAGACAGAGTGAGAGGGAAAGGGAGCTATGATTCTACAAACTGGGTCTAACTACTCCAGCTCCTGGCTTTATCACAGTGATCATCAGAAACACAAAAGATAATTGTGTCATTGCCATTTCTTAGTCCAGTGTAATATCTATTACTGGTTTTGATGTCTTACTCAGCTCTGTACCAGTATGATTTTAGGAAGAGTGTACATTATTTTCATGAAAACAAATATGAGCATGAGGAAGCATTTTTCCCTTGCGTGCAATTCCTACTAAAGAATTTACATTCTTCTAATTTACTGGTTTACTGCACCACTTAGTGCACTCCTGAGATGTGCAGAATGTCCTCGCAGTTAAGAATGTGCAGATGAAATTTACCCTTTTTGCACTGAATCACTCACTCTTCCCTTGGAAGTCACCATGCTCTTTCCTCCCTCTAAATCTCCTTTAACCACTCTTATAAAAGAACAGATTATTCTGCACAGTTACCAAATGGATCCAAAACGGATGGTTGGCAGTTTATTTGGGTTTTAGGGTACTTATATATTTTTGTAACCAGTCTGGTACTAAATAGATGAATGGAAAGACACTGTTTTACATTTGATTCTTTCATTTATATGAGACTGTGGATGTCAGAATGAAAATTCTCTATTGTAGCCCCAGACAAAATGCTGGGCTACACCACCATCATCAAATCAGTATTTGTTAAGTTGCCAGAAGATGCAGAGAACATGGAACAATAACCCTGAGGGGGGCAGGACAGGGGACTGGGGAGCCCTGTGTGGCTAAACAAGGAGGTGTTCCATGTTTGTGCCACAGCAGAACACAAGCAGCACAGCCCATCGTTGTGTCTGGGTCCACATGGACCTGTTGGAATGCACTGAACAGAACCTTGGGCCCCACTGCCTGGGATGTGAAGCCTTAAGAGCTGTCAGAGAAGGCAGCAGCTCCTGTCCAACCTTTGCACATGCTCTTCCTGTGGGTCTGGAGGGAGCCTGTGCATTGGCACACATTGGTACATGGAACATTGCTAGGCGATGTTCCAAGGCTCGGTATTATAGAAACTGCCATTAGCAGCAGAGCATGAAACATGTATCCAAAGCAGAATTAAGCACTATGAAGCACTCATAGTGATCAAATCCATAGCTGTAGGGCAAGGCTGACTTGGGTTCAGATTTGACACAGTTTAGTGTAGCATCATTACATGCAGAATTGTCTCACCTGGTTATTCCTAGATTCTTCTTTTTTTTATTCAGCTGTGTCTGCGCTCACTGCATCTCTCTTTGTCTGGCATTTGCCTACATTGTGCTCCAGGGGGGAGCTCCAGGGGTTCTTGTTCAGACCTCAACTTGTGGCTGTGGCAAAGGGAGGCAAAGGAGGAAAACAGACGTTCCTAAAGCTCTTTCACAAGAATCCGAAGCCAAAAGGTGCTGACTTCAAGCACATCAGCACTTCCAATGCTGTGCCCCCAAAAATCCCACTTGCATTTTTGAGTGCTTTCACATGCCTCAGAACAGCAGTCTGTGGGGCTGTCTCCTTCACACTTAGGTAATCCATTTTCAGCCACTCAGACCTGGACATGAAAACATTTCTTCTGCAAGGAGGACTGCTCTTTGTTCTCTCTCCCCCATGCCAAAAAAATCCAGCCCTGAACACTGTGACAAAGGATTAGCTCAAGCTGAGGCCAGGCTTTAATGTAAATAGCCAGACAGAGAACAGAATGGCTTCTTTTATCAAACTTAACATCCCAAAGCTCTACTGATTTCATTGTCATTATGGTGGTGATTAATTTGACCCAGAGTACTGCCACCCACTGTTAAAGCCTTCGCTGCATCCCTGTTGATAGCTCTCATGACAGAGATTACAGTTTGCCACTGCGTTGTCCATAATTAGTACTTGTCAAAATGAGATTTGCCTATGGTAGCCCACTGCTCATGGGAAACCCATTCAAAATTAAACATGCTTTGCAAAACAGAGGACAGTTCATCCTCTAATTGGAACAAATAAGTATAGAATGACAACTCTTTTTCTCATCTGTTAAGTGTTGTTCAGGTCTTAAAAATTATTTTTTGAGTTATCTCCATAGTTACCAATAAGTGCGCTCTGGTAAAGTATGAGGGTGTCAATTCTGTTCTGGATCTGGGTCCTAAAATATTTGCACAGTTACTTCCCTAAAGCAACATAGTTTAATTACTTCATCTGAAACAGGGACATGGTCAGGGTACAGTGGCAGACCCTGACACATGGCCAATGCCAGCCCTGCTGCCCATCTGTGAGTGACAGCAGGCCCTGGGGAAGGCCAGGGCTGGGCACAGCCTGGGGAATACCAGGAGTGACAGCAAGGAGGGGGCATTTGCAAGAGCTATCACTTATCTCCAGGGCATGGAGAAGAGAGGAGGGAGTGAATCCACACAGCCTGTGGCCTGCCCAATGGGCTGCCATGGAAATGTGGTGTTTGTAGTGACTGGGGTGTGGGCTACTCCAAGGCTTATGATGTTTTGGGTTGGACTAGGCATGGAGTCTAATACACAGTTCACTTTGCAGACCAAGGCTACAGCTCTTTGGGGTTTTTTTCCTCCACTGTAAGAGGAATAGCTAGTCTTACTGCAACCCTGAATGCAAAGACTTAGTTACTAGATCCAGTATCACTAAGGATTGCAACAAAAAGTTTTCTTATTAAACTCTGAACTACAGGGCCAGGGATGGAGTAAGTATCCACACTGAAATCAACTGAAGGTGATGTTCAACTACATTTTTTACAGGACAAGCAGGAGAGCTGGTGTTTTTCAGAAGCATGAATACATCAGTCTATGAAAATAATTGCCATGGGCAACTGCCGAAAAACAAGAGCAGGCGGTTCAGAGCATGAAACCCTTGTGCTAGTAAAACCAGACCATCGTTGGAGAAATATATCTTTTCAGTTCAGCTACTGGAAGTGCTCAGCAGCTCTTGAAAACACTGGAATATATCATGGCAAAAGTGAATGCTTGGAGAATAATTCTCAAGAGGTGATGATGTGCCAGACATAATTCTTCACCAATATCTTTCATTTTATTCCACTAGAAGAAGAAAAAGCGCTTAAAAGACATCAGTAATTTTGTTCTGAATGCCCACTGATTAAGTGCCACACTTTCTTACAGCAGGTTAATTAATCACAGTCCTGTATGTAAACTCCATTCACTAACATTTATTGGATTCCCCACCTGAATTTTGCACAGCCAGATGACAGCTTTCGTCCTTATCTTCAGTGGAAGCACTGGTAAGAGGGGTGTGTTTTGTCTTCTGCCAAAATATCAATCTGATCAGTTGTGACCTGGGCAAGTTATAAGGAGGTTTCCTAGGGATGGAAAGACCTCATTGCAAAGCTTCAGTCCATTGCAATCCTGGGCTGCATTACTGTAAGTTAGACAGAAACCTCCTGGTCACTGTGCAGGTGGAGATGTGGGCCAGGTGGAGATCAGCTAAAAAGGGAAAACCAGAACTGCCAGTGGATATAAATTCTATAGTCAGAGAGAGATTGAGTCACAGGCTTAGAGAAAACTGAAGACTGGTAGTCTTTGGGTTTGCAAAAAAAAGCTGTTGCAGTGTGGGAATAAACTGTTCTCCTTGTTTATTCCATTGAAAGCAGGAGAAGAAAAAGCAGCTTTAAAGATTCTGTCTGTTGTGAAAGTTTTAGATTATTTAATTATGGACTTAGACTTTTGGAAAATATTTGTTTTCTATTTTGGGTTTTTCCAGGAATCACCTCTTTAAACTAATGAGACATTGAAGCCAGACATTAGGAGGCATTTTCTGATGATGACGGTGACTCCATCCCGTCACACATGGCTATGAAGGTTAGGCGAGTCAGCAAAAGTCTGCTGGGAGCGCACCGGACATCGCGGCCCCGCTGTGCTGGGAGGGAGGCAGGGGATGACCTTGGCAAGCCCCAGCCAGTGCTGCTCCCTCTCACTCCGGCAAGTCTGAAGATTTACTTTCACCCTGAAGGTAATCAGTCAGTCGTGGTTTTGACCTACAGTTTAATGTGCTCTCTTGCTATAGTTACAGACATCCTCCTTCTGGTTATGCTCCCTGCTGTGACTAATGGCATCTTTGCAGTTAAAGAGGTGGTTTTTAAAGAAAAACATCCAAGTTTCCATGCTGTTACTGAGTTAACAGTTTTAGCAAAAACAATGTCACAGCAGTCCTTGCTATGGCCTATGAACTTGTCATTTTTTGCATGAAAATGTGTACATGTATATTTGTATACATTTTGCAAAACCCCTACACACACAGGAAGCAACAATTTTTTTTCTGTTAGTGTTTATGAAAAGGATCATCAGTCTTGGCATTCACTATTCACAGTGAAGCACCTTTTAAGTTCAGCCGCCATTCATATAAAACAGTCTTCGTCAAATTTTCTTGAAAACTGAATTATTTTGCACAAATGGAAACAAAAATGGAAATCAAAGATCAGGAACTGAATACCACACAACATACCAAGATATTAAGGAAACTTTACAAATCTGATCCTGCAAGTGTGATTTTCTGGAAGATGTTTAAGGATAACATGAGAAACCATTTTTTAAAGATAAAACCATAAAGATTTTAAAGACATTTTGCAAAATACTTCAATCATTCATAACTACTCCTTTTAAAAACACTGCAATGATTGAAGGTAATTCTCCAAACTGAAGAGCAGGTTTTTAGATTTAATGAGGGGGCCCCTTTAAATAAATAAAACAATTTTTTTTGTCTGTGTAGATGCTGATGAAAATTTTGGGAAAATGTTACATTCATTTAAATCTCCTTCCCTTGTTTTCACTTTGCAAATACGTTCCCTGTATCTGTTCACCTCTAAGCCCAATTAAATTCAAGGGCAGCAGATCACAAAAGCTAATGCTACTAGACCAAAATTTCTACTCTGTGTGGCAAGAAAATCAGCAGAAAGTAGCTCAAGTTGTTTTTTTTTTCTTTGCTATATAAAACTGCAGATGTCATTTGGATACTAATTGGAGTCATTGTACAATCATGTTAGATGCCCCGTTCTCATTCAATATGTGGCAGGTAACATAGCACCTGTATTCTTCAAGAAAAGATCAATGACAAAAAGGTAGTTTTCTGCTGCAGGGAGAAGACAGACAATTAGAAAATCACTATTTGTATTCAATCTCTGTTTACACCGGTTGACCACATCTCTCACAAGTGCACATTTCTCTCCAGCTTCAGAAATACACAAATATATCAGCACCAGAAGTCTCCTCTCGTTTTAGTTTGCAATTCAGGATTGCTTTATTAATCAACGCAAGATGCATTCATTGAACTGGATTAATCCTGCATAAGTAATTTTGAAATTTCCTGCTGAAGTTATTTTTCATTTCTGGGAACAAATCATTTATTTGGATTTTCATATATCAGGATCACAGAGATTTGCCACAGTCAGATTTTAATTTTAGTTACATCTGAGCTGGCTTATATATTAGGGTGCATAGTTTTGCATGAGAGCATCTTCTAAAATCTGTAATTGGTGTGGAACACTGACATGCACAGAATACATCTGACAAGGTCCAGAGAGTTAGGTTCAGTTTTGCTGATCAACATCTATGCTGCAGATTAACTGAATCTTTTATGGCATTACAAGCCCTCCAGAATTCATTAGTGTGCTTTCCCTGCAAACCACCCTGACCTCCAGTGTTGCTGTCACCGCTTCCTTGGACTGGACCCGAGGGGATGAAACACTGACTCCTTTCCACTGCTGCACCAGTAACAGAAATTAAATGTGTATCTTAAAACTGCCCTGGAGTGTGTGCATTGGCACTTTCATTGGGCCCTTTAGCACTGCTTGGGATTTCTTTCTCCTTTGTCTGTACCAGAAAGCTCTATTTAAATTGAAATATGGCCTCTCCCTTAACAGCAAGGGAAGTAGAGTACTTCGTTGATGAGTGATTATAATACAATAGAAACCAGTATATATAATGAGGTTTGGCATGGATTTTTCTCAGAAATTGGCTCACAGATGCAGCTAGCAGAGGAAATCATTGTATTAAAAACAGAAAGGGGGATAAACACATGAGGGAAAGCAATACCAGCTTTTGAGAGGTGGGTGCAGAGTACCTTCAAAGACAGCACTGTAATTCTTGAAAAGCATATTTTTCAAACGTCCTCATAGTCATTCTTAAAGACATGGGTACAGGTTACAAGTCATCAGCAAATCGTGGTGTCACACTTCTCACCCAGAGGATGAGACCATCAAGCTCAAGATCAGGGAAATATCTTCAGTCACCAATCTATTGTTTTCCAGGTCCCAGTCTGCAAAAGTACCTAGGCAAGTCTGTCATGCTGAGGATGAAATGGAGAAGATTAAGGTTTGGCAGGAAGTACAGCAGAGAAAGAGAACAATGGAACAGTCCATGTGTCCAGCTCCCAAAGATGACTCTCATTAGAGAATCAGAAATGGAAAGGGCTCTTCCCTCCAATGCAGCTGGGACCGGGAATTGTGGCTCATCTGCTCTTCTTGTGCTTCCCACCACCAGCATCAGCTCTGGTCCCTTGTCACAGGTGCTGGCTGTGGCTGGGTGTTTGCCATAGCCCAGGCCCTGCAGAGAGGTGTCACTGGGCATCTCTTTGATAGGTTTTGTTGTGATGAAGTCTGTGCATTAAAGCTTGAACACTGCAACACCTAAGTACTCTGCTGATTTATCTAGGTACTTGACAGCAGGACTACTGAAAATGATTAGCTGAATACCATCACCCAAGGGCTTTTTTAGGTAGTTTCATATTTATCTCATATTGTCTTCTATTGAATTTTCTTATGTTTCGCTTCTGCCCTTTGTATTGCCTTTGCTCTAATTTTATTCCAGCCCTGCTCTGATATGTGCTTCTCAAAAACCATCTTTGCTTTCCTCTTTAATCCTGATTTTTTCTTGATCCTCAAAAACATACCTCTCACAGTCTCGTTTTTGATTTTTTTCCTTTTACTTTGTTCCCTTCCTTTCTAAATCACATCTCTGCCCATTGCTTCCAGTTTCTCCTCTTTCTCCTTCTCCCACATTACTTTAAAAAAAAAAGCATAAATCTCCCTTCCTTCCTCTGCTGCAATAAACTCATTAATGAAACAATTTTATTTATTGTGCTATCTTAGTGCTATCCAGTACAGCCCACACCTGCTTTAAACACAGGGGCCACTTTGCTCAGTGCACTCCCCTGGTTTGCATAGGCAGAATCTGGTCCCTGACAAAAGTTTGAAGGGACAAATAAACAATGCATGAATAGTAACTGGCATTGATGATTCTTCTGCTTCCTGGTAGAACCTCCTGCTTTTACCTTGTCTTAGCCTTGCAATACCTCTTGTCCCAACTCCTCTACAGCACGCCCATGCCAACACTTCCCCTCCAAGAAATGAAATACACATAGTTAGAAGGGTCAGTTGCCAAGGGAGGAACATTTTGAAGAGATATGAAGTTGCCACAACAACAAGCACTGAATTCCCCAAAGCAAGACTGGTCTTAACAAAGCAGGTTCCTTTTCACTTACTGTGGGACAGAGGAACAGAGGGAGCAGCACAAGGCAGAGGCATTTCACAGGCATGCAGTGGCTCCTCCAGTGAGAGCAGGCACAGGGGTGGAGCTTTCCCTGCTGGAAAAAGGTGCTGCTTTCCCAGACCAGGCACTGTGCTCCAGGGAAGACGGACTCACTACAGACCTGCCTTTTACTGTGGTCACTGCACTGACAAGCACTGAGTAATGGCACTTGGAAAACAATGAGGCCATTATGTAACACCAGAAAATAAAGGAAGTTCACACATCTACATGATAAAAAAAGTTCCAAAGAATTTAATGTAGATATTATTTATACATACACTTTATAAGTAGGAATATGGCAGACAGTTGAATTAGTACATAAAGTTTTATTTAAAGTTTCCCCCCTACAAGCAAGCTTCATTTACACAGTCTAGTACTGTACAAAATTTACATTCTTTGTGTGACTTATTTAGTTAGAATTGTTTCCTTGGTCATGCCTTCCAGATAGATAGAAAGATTTTTATACAGTCCTCATAAATCTTTAAATTATCTTGGTAAAAAAAAGGAACCATTTAAAAGGACAAGAAGTATCCTTTAAAAATGGTACATTTTAGTAGAGACTGGTGAACAATGATCAGTGGCAGACCTTTTAAATGTCATACAAGGTTTCCTCATTTAGTATCTTAACAGTTTCCTTTTTTATATATATTTATATTTATATACTTTCAACAGGAAAGGAAAAAAAAGTAATGATTGCACCAAATATATTTTACAAGGGATCCCTTGGATCTGAACAATATAAATAAATACAAAACCAACTAAGATTGCACTATGTAGGAGAAATGGATTGAGATTTCAGGATATACACTCCACCTTTATGAGTTCCTTAGAGATGCTCACTGGAAAACTCCCCAAGGGCACATTCAAATATTAGCATCTTCAGATAATTATTTTGTTTAAACATTTTTTTCCAGGTGTGCAGCTACCTCATCAATTGTATTATTGCATTTGTGTGGTACCAGTCTTTACTGCATTACTCCAATTTTCAAGTTGTGTAATTCTGCTGCAAGCAAGGGAGTTGCAATAAAATTGGACTGATGCCAGAGAGAAACAGTCCCATGATATTTGCTCTCCGTTATTTATACTGCTCTCAAGCATCAATATATAGTGTAATTTCTGTGTACATTCACCCTTTTCTATTTTGCAAAGCAAATAATGAAGTCTTTTTCCCATCTATTGCCTCTGCAGCTGAAACCAACCTCCAGTAGCTGCCTGCTCCTTGCTTAATGCACTAGCATTAAGTCCTGTCGTGAAAGATATGTGCAGGGATGAAAATGCAGGATTGGAGCGTCCTTTGCTTTCTATCTGGTGCAGCCAGCTACAACTAGGCAAATTAAAGGCCGGATATTTATCTGACATTAAGTATATCCATTGGCTTAGAAGGAGCAATGTCAGTTTACACCAGTAAAGAGGATGGTCCTGAGAGTAATGGATGCAGCACTAGTAAACCACAGTGGAAGAATTATGCACATACTTTAATGAGGTGCAGATGATTATGCCTGCTAGCTGTAAGGTGGTGAAGAATCAGGCTCAGATTTTGTCACTGCTTTTGCAAAGCCAGGACAGAAAGACATAAGCTTAACACATAGACAGTCTGATTTGTGCAAGCAACTATGACTTCATGAAGCAAGTCCTAAATGCTACTGGTCCCATGTGGGAGCATTCTGAACTCACTTTGCAATGTGTAAATAATTACACAGGCTATAAGGCAGTGGAAAATCTAGCCTTGTATTACTTTGGATTAATAGTAAAACTCTCTCAGAGTGCATCTTAAGATCAACCACACAGGACTACTTTAACTACTTACCAGTGTCTCTCCAACAATGTACATAAGCATTTCAGAGTCCAAAGCAATACATTTATGATTAAATGCAGTCTTCTTGTCTTTGGAAAGAACTTGCACAGATGCTGATATCTAACAGGTTAGTGAAAAGGAAGTAAGGTTTCTGGTGCTTTGTGAAGTGGTCATAGAAATAACTTACTTTACAAAGCCAGATTTTAAGCTGTAGGATCCAAATTCTGTTATACTAATGTAGAACCAGTCATTCCATGTGATTTCAGTGAAATGGTTCTGACTTTACACAAGTGTGATTAGCAGAATTTGATCCTAATCCCTAAGCTGCTATTGCAAGAAGTGCTCTGTAAAGCATAGCTTTCATTGTAGTCTGCTTTCTGCTGCACTTGCACATAGGGACTTTGAAGGCAGAGTGTATTAGTTGCCAAGCTGTGCAAAAACTGAATGATATTTCTTTACCTTTTATAATCTTCTGATGCTGTGTTGCTTGCAGAGCATATGAAGTAGTTGCAGGTTAGGATTACAGAGGAGGAGACAATTCTGCAATGCAATGTGAGCTTTTCACTATCTGAATTCTGAAACATTCATGAAAACAACATCCTCATGACTTCAACACAGATCACATGCAGGTAGATACAATGCACAATACTGATCTTGTCTCTTCAGGCTCTATTTGAACAGTTAGCCATCTTTTTTTTTTTTTAAAGTTAAATTTGATGTGAGGAATGTCTCTGCAGCAGGAAAAGTTTAAATCAGTCTGAAATGGCAGTCTGTCAGCATGTAATGTTCGGTGTGTTTTAGCTTCTTGCTTCATAAGACACCGGCACCTATCTGAGATGGGACAACACTTGCTTTTTCTTTTCTTTTAGTTTGCTCCTAAAGCATAAACATGGAATGAGGGGTCAATTATGGTAGCTTTGTTTTAACAGGAATTCTGTTCTAATAAAATATTTACGTCACCCGTCATTATTTTCCCAAATGCACTCAGTGTTCATGTCAGTGCTCCTGGCCCATCACTTGTTGTACGGAACGCAGGCCGGCAAGACCACAGTCGAACACGCAGGTCCTGCTAGGGGCTCCGCAACGTCACCTTCCAGCTCTGTCCAAGTCCCTTTCTCAGGACTGTAGCAAATAGTAGAAGATTTGTAGGCTCCCTGGTAGTAGAACAAAATGTCACATTAAATGTGGCTTTGGTAAAATCCAAGTCACACATCATCTCTAGCAATGTTTGAAAGTGACTCGAGGTCACTCTAAATTAGAAGGTCTTCAAGAGGTTTTTGTTTTTTTCAGCACCCAGCCTCGGAAAATCAGTCTCCTTTACAAGCACCCCATAAGCAGAGCTGTAAGCATACAGTCCCATCAATCACTTTTTCAAAATTCCTTCTGATTTTTATATTACTCCATATTGGTGAATAGAGTGTAATAATAACTTATCTAAATAGAGAAGCACAAAGGTGAAAAAACACTCCATGTTCTCCATAAGCTGAAAACCAACGCGAGCCTGCCCCTGTAGCTAATTCCCCTCTTCTCTCCATCCTAACCACATACTATAAGAACTCAGAAGGAATAGAAAGGTGATGGTAGAAAGCAGGTACACACCATACTCCAGCTGTAGCCTCCTACAAGGTAAATACTGTCATCAAGGACTGCACAGCCAGGGCCACTGCGACCCTCCAGAATTGGAGTCTGGAGGATATTCCACTGGTCACCTTTTGGGTCGTAGCACTCCACAAGCATTACGTCGAGATGGGAGAAACCTGGAAGAAGGCATTAAGAAAAAAGAACATGTGTTATGACACACTGTTTTATTACTTATTTTACTGTTACATTTATTAAATTACAGTTACAATTATACTACTATGATTATAACATAATTGTTAAACATTTTTTTAAAAAATATTTTCATATACATTTAAGCCAACTTCTGTAACATTAATGCTTTGTTATTTCAAATAAATAGTTCAAATAAATCTGTTGAAGGTTTTTACCATTAGTTCTACAGTCTTCTACAAATCATGAGTCCATATAAAACCTGCCCACATCAGGAAACACTCAGGAATAACTTATCTGTGACACAAGCAGATTTAAACAAAATTCCTCCTTGTCTATCAGTGCTAATACAAGTTTGAACATGTAGGAAAAGATTGTCCTGGCAGTCTTTCTCAAAATTCAGCAGATCTAATCTATTCAAAATTGAACAGATTGAATTTTGCTCAGAAATCAATGTCTAACAAGTCCAGGGAGAGCTTAGACAACTGAAGCCGCTTGGTTCTAGAGGGACAAAGTGCTTAGCATGATGGACATGATGTGCAGGACCAGTTTCAATTTTCCAGCTGACTTAAGGTATACTCTAAAGCACACAGCTGGGGTAAACTCTTTAAGGCAACAAAAAAAACCAAACAACTAAGCCACAAAAATGGTGGTCTCATCTTTCCCTGGTAGGCCAAAAAATGCTCCAAGTGACTGCTGCTGTTTGATCACCAAAGGGCAGAGGGGTTTCAGCTCAAGATTCTCAAGCTGTATCTATCAGTTAATATGAATTTGAGCCAAACACAGACATTGAACACAGGAGTCCTGGTTCCTACTCTAACATTTAGGCAACTCCCTATTTCAAACTACCTTCTTTATCAGAGCACTGCAGTAAAAGTATGCCTTTCTTAATATGCTGAAGTGGTTTTCTTAATATGCTTCTGTCTTCTCTTCAAGGTATGATGGCAAAGAGAAGTAAGATTTTCTGTAAAATGGGCATTTGGTGATATCAGCACTTCACAAGGGAGCTGCTTGCTTGAATATTATTTATGTCAGGAATGAGTATGAAATAATATGAAATAATTACTTGCTGCTTTAAGGTTTTCAAGGCACCATAAAAAGGCCACTGTTGTGCCCCCAGAACCTGTCAAAAGCTCTGTAACAAACTGCAGTATGCACATGACCAGCTGTGATGTGGTAAATGCACAGCTAACACTACTACACAGTTCAGCTTCACAAAGGAGGGCTCTGCCATGGAGCCCTGCTATTCTCTGCCAGTGGAGAATTTGTAACATTTCATCCACACTTCAGTCCCCTCCCTCCTCCCTGTCCTTGCAGTTCTTCCTTTTGTTTCATTGTATAGGAAAAAACATTTTTTTCCAAAAAGTCCTTTTACCAGACAGCCACATCTTTCCAGAAGCCTGGATGTTAAATACCCCTCACAACAGTGAACAATTCAAGCATGACAAAGGCACCCAGGACAACAGTTGTAGAGGCAGAAATGCAAGGCTTATTAGAAGCAGGTGAAACTATGTGGGGAAAAAAAAAAGAAGGTGGCAGAACAGAAGCAATAAGCCTCTGCAAACCAAAACGTGTGCTTTACCTTGAGGAGACCTGTGACAGGTTTTACTTTTGTAGGAGGAAAAGCCAACACAGCAAAGCACTGAAACCTGGCAGTTGTTTATGTGCAAGCAGGTTTTTCCCTTTTCATCTTACAAGGTCCAGTCCATAAACACCCATCCCAGCTGGGGGTGGATGGCACAGCAGCACTGAACCTGCCTGCAGGGGTTTATGCACCAGTACTATTTATCAGGGAAAATCTACATCTGGGACTTTGCTCCACAGACACTCAGATCTCAAAAGCAGCATTTGGCTTTACAGTGTCATGGGGACCCAGGGACTGGAGTCAGACATGACCTGGTCTTACTGGCAGTTAACACATTTTTTTACTTTTTCTTCTATATCATGATTTTGTCTTTTGTTATTGGGAGTCTTTTATTTTTTTGGTTTTCAACATTAAAGGAGAAAGAAGAAAAAAAGTGAATATAAGCTATCAAATATTATCACAGAAGAAAGGAGCAGGAGGTGTGCTTTTTGTCTAAGTGGCTGGATTAAGAAGCATCTTTAACGTCAATGACATAGAGGTATTAAGATAAAATTACCAAATGCCTAAGCAATAGTTATTTTAATATGAGACCTTTTCAAAAGATGAAAACAAGAGACCTCTAAAAAGAATTATAATAAACAAGCTGCATTTAATACTAAAAAGGGATTTAAAGAGCCTAGTCCTAATATTTAATGGCTGGAAGTTTGCTTTTTTTTTTCTCTTCATTAAATCAGGAGCTTGTTTTTTGTGTGTTGCTCTGAATAAAGCTCTCTTTAACTGCACATTTTGGAAAATGATTTACAGAGGAAAATATTGCTGGTACTTTCGGGTCAAAGAATAATCTGTTTGTTTCATTGAATTCTTGGTAATGACAAATTGTCCATGCCTTTGAGTAATGGAAGCTCCCATTTTTATTATCTAAAGCATTCATTACTCATATATTTAATGTACTGTTATAATTTTAAAATAATTTGCATAAAATGTTTTTAAAATTGCTGGCTCAAGTGTCCTGTTAAATTGTGTTGCTTGGCTTTCAATGTATTCAACAGTGACTATCTAACAAAAGTATTCTTTATCAGAGATGTGGGACACTGAGATACATTTTCGCTATTAAAAATGTGACCTTTCAAATGGTTTCCTCCAATTGCATACAGTCGATCATTCATCACAGCCAGAGTGTGGATTGCTCGTTTTGTGTTCATGTCCTGTTTTCGGGCCCAGACGTCCATCACGGGGTCATAGCAGTACAGCCAGGGGACGTATTCTCCATTGTGAACACCTCCTGCAAAGTAAACACACATTAATATAAATAAAGACATTGTGCTGCAGCAGGAATTTAGCTCTCTGCTTTTGGGGTTCTGCGGTTTATTTCTTTTTTATGGTGGTTTTTGGTTGGTTTTCTTGTCACACAGCAGCAATTATTCAAGACACTGGCCTGAAATATATATCTTGCCATTGTGAACGGCTCCTGCATGGGCCGCCAGGGGTTGTGGTAGCGAGGACACGTAGCGCCACTCGTTTGTCTCCAGGTTGTAGCACTCAACGCTGGACAAGTAGCCAGTTTCGTTTCTTCCACCGATGACATACAAGTTCTTGTCAAGGCGGCAGGCGTAGAAACTGGCTCTCCTGGAGGACAGGGCAGAACAAAACAAACAAGCCAACAACAAACCAATTAGCCATGTCAAACATTTCCTTCCCCTCTCCAGCTGACTCCCTGAGCTAAGAGAGCTGCTCCCTCAAATGCTACATCAGAGAGAAGTAACTTCCAGGAAGCTTCACATGCTTACAGATGTCCTAGAGACTGTGGTTGCTTTGCTAATCAAATACACAATACTCCATGTCAAAAAATACTTAATTTTTTGTGTCAAAACAATTAGGCACACATAAAACTGCCAGAAAATACCCCTTTTCAAAGCTGTTTGTTTCTTTTTCACGCCTGTGAAAGATAAAAAGGTGCTCATTAATGTATGGGGCATTACCTTGTAAGGGATATAACAACTCAGTAAGACAAAGTGAAAAATGAGGTAGATAATGTAACAATAATAAATTATCTTGACATTCACTTTCTTTATGGTCCTTCAAGGGTCATTGTTCCCAATTTACTAAGAGAACCACATCATCAAAATTTTTCTTCAATTATCATTTTTTTCTTCCTTCTGCAGTACTGCAAATAGAACAACTTTCCTTATGCTAGCCACAACACTACATTTCCACCCTTTAACTCAAATGAGGTCTGTCTCCATCCAACTAACCCTGAGAAAAGTTTTAGCCACCTGTCTGCTTTTACATGCAACTCAGGTGAGTAGGAAAACAATTAAGTTTTCTGGCCAGGACTGTCAGATATATATTAGTTTGTCTTCCTTGTGCCTCCAAAATCAATGGTGAGGATTTGTTGCTGAAGTAAAAATTGAGCAGTAGATGATTTTGAGAGACCTTGGTTGGTGTAATCCACTCCAGGGAAAGCTCCCTGGATCATTCAGCAACAGGAACGTTTACTAGAGTAAAGACCTTTAATTTCAAGCTGCAATAACATGAGAAACAAAACTGCAAAAAAGCACAGCTGGGCTAAGATGAAAAGCTGAACACTGAATGACAAGAGTCATCAGTCCCCAACATAAAATTTTCTCCTAGGTGAAACCAGAATGACATGGGAGCCTAGAAATGAGCAGGCAGGCCAGGCACAGCAAAATGTAGCTCTCTGACAGCTCCTGCAAAGCAGGCACTCTGGAGTGTGGCTGTAGCTTGCCAAACCCTGCTCTGTGGCTGATTCAATGCACTCTGATTCCTGCCCAGATGCCTTAATTTGGATCTGGGAGCAGCTGCATATTTCAGTCCTGAATCATGCACTAAATCTTGGGACCTTGATGGTCAGCTGCACCACCAAGGACTTGAACCTGCAGACCACTGCAAAGCATTTGGATGAGCAGGGCCACACACAGAGCACAGCGTCCTCAGTGAACAGCTTCAGCAAGTTCCCAACACCTTCTCAGGCTTCCTGACAGCCATCCCATGACCAGGTGAGCTGGGAAAATCTGGTGTGTCCCGTCCCTAACCTGACATCTAGCTGGACATGTTCAGGAGCATTTTCTTCAGTGAATGCAGGAATAAGATCTTGCTCTTTTGCACAGCTACCTACTTTCACAAAATTTGTAGCATCCTTTAACCTTTTGGAGAAATCTCCCTCTTAGTTAAAAGTGTCTGAGACTGGCTGGTGGTTTTTAAGTTGGAAGAGAAGTCAGGCAAACACTGAGGGATACAGCCATGGAAACAGCAGGGCTGGCTGGGCATCCAGGGAACAGATTTGATGCATCACTGCCAGTTTCTGACCTTACTTTTTGGATTTGGTGCACACTTGACAGGGCTCCTCACCAGCCAGGGTCACTGAACACTTCCTGTTCACTTCTTTGCTTTCACCCTGCCTGCACATGGGCAACTTGGATGGTGTGGGACAGAACCCCTCTCTGAGTGGGTCTGGGAGCTCCACCACAGGGAAGATTTCTGAAAAAAAAACCCCATGGAAATAGGAGGACAGGAATACTGGCAAGTGTCTCCAGATCAACCAATGAATTAAAAAAGACCATTTAATTTATCTGTCAGTGGGCAGATAGAAACTGATGGCATATTTTGCTGCGCATGGTCGGGCAGCAAATTGTGCATCTATGTTTTTAGCCTGATATTCTATGGAAACAAAGCTAATTTGATTACACTGTACATGTACCCATGTCTGCCTACTGTTGTCTCTTAAAAAAACCCCTGCTGACTGATTTCACTCTAATTTGACAGAGGCTATAGGTGTTACAGACAAGCAAGTGTGTATAAGATTTCTGAGAATATGTGATGGGCCTGAGGCAACACAGCCCACAGTTGCCCCAAAAGCAGGAAAAGCTGCAGAGGTCACCTCCTATTAGACAGAGTCTGCACATTTTTCAACCCTCCTGTGTCCAACAACCACAAAACCAGAGTGTGCCTGTTGACAGTGCTACTACATCCACTTGTGTCTGTCCTTGTGCACCTTCTCTGGTGAACCCATTAACAAACTGCTCTCAGCATGTTTTGCTTTCTCTTTTTTTTTCTTTTTTTTTGTAGTTCAGGTTTAATAAACAGAGGTAGACACAACTTGCATGTATTATTCTCTTAACTAGGATTTCACTGACGATATTCTGTATGTGTACTCCTGGTTTCATCCACAGAGTGTCACTATAAGGAGCAAAAATGAAAGCATCAGCATACTTCACACTTCTGCTTGGATGTGAGCATTCACTCAGTAGCTTCTGTCACAAATACTTTAAGCATTTTGGTTTTTTTTTAGTTTTCAATGATACAGTGTATAAGGGCATGCTGTTACAGCATGCAAAGGCATGCTGTCAAGTGATGACTATTAAACTGCTGTAAAATATGATCCAGATTAAACTATAATACAGCAATCTTTGCATGACAACATTCCCCTCACTACTGAGAAGACACTATCCATTCTAATCAGGTAACTAGAATGTACCTCAGGATCTGAATATGGACAATAAGACAATTATTTTGTGATTTTCCTTAGGACTTGAAAGTACTCGATGTTCACTGGTCTCCTAAATGCTTTTCCTTCACACACCTTCACCCAGCCATCAACCCAACCAACTTCTTCTTTCAAGTATATCCATATAAAAGGGAAGATTTTCCTCATGATTTTCATACATGATGAATTTATGCCCTGAAACACCAAATAGAACTACCAGTGTGAAATTTAAATTTACTAATGCTGTTACTGATTGTTGTAATATCTAGACCTGATTTCAGAGTGACTTATAGAGTGCATGCTTTGCTTTTTAAAAAATAAATAATTTTAATAGTGGTTGACATTGCTATTATTAAAGTCATAGACAAAAATAAAATGTGAAATTTTTGCATCTTTTTTCCTGTGCCTTTTCTCAGCTCACTCAGCCTCAGGGAGTACACTGACTTGCTCACTTCCCACTTCCACTTGCGCTTCTTCAGAACTTGGTACAATGCCATGCTTTTAGCTGGTCTTCAAACAAAAATTTTAGACTCAGAATATAAGAAAAAAGCAAGTTGTTTTAAATGCTCTTTTGCTCCACACACCTTGAAAAGCTGTGTTGAGCTGGCAAGGTGCAACAGTTCTTCCTGAGGTGTCCAGCTGAGGCTTGCACCTCAAGCTCAGATACAACTGCTACAGAGACTGCTCCTTCAGTAGCCATCATAGTCTAACTGAACTGTTCTCCAAAAACCTTCCTGTTGTTATGGCGTCATCAGGCAGATGTGTCAAAATTTCCAAAGCTTATGGGTCACTTGCTGGTTCTCTAAAGAACAAACTCCTGAAAATAGTATGTATTTTTCAAAAGCATTTATATTTGAGATGTTCTTCAAGGGAAAAGGAATCAAACTTAGCTTTAAAGAAAATACACTGGCGACATTGAATCTATAATGGGATTAGACTTTTCTTTATAGCTCACACAGTAAAATCAATCAGATATGGATTTTGGCATGTGAGATAAAAGTTTACTTATGAAATATTTCATACAGATTTTTGACTTGAGAATATACTGCCTGTGAACGAGTCCCACATTTACCTGGCAGTCATTTCAAAGAAGCTATTATAGTCTATCCAGCCAATTATTCTCAGACTAAAATTCCTAAATAGGTTTTGACTTGATGGACCATAATGACTCAGAAAAACCCATTTAACAGTCTGTCTTGTCAATGGTGCCTGCATTATGCCAGCAGAGACAGGGCATGACCCTGTACTCCTAGCAGGGGGAAAATAGCCTGTTGACTTTAATGGGAACTTTATCTCACTAAAGGAGCTGGGAAAGAAAACTGCATAAAAGCTGTCTCTTATTTGCACAATCTTCTACAAACTGGGCCAGTCCATACCTCTGAAAGATGCAATAACTCTGGGGAAGTCATTAGGACTGAGCAAACAAACCATCAAAAACATTTTAGAAAGTGAGTGTAAAATCTCTTTTTTCCAACAATAGCCCTAATGCTTAGGAGCCTTTAAAGAAAAACAACAGGCAAGCCTATGAGCTATGTATCCTGAACAAAAGAAGTGACAATTAACGTTGTCATAGCAAAGCCCCTTGCAGAAGGAACTATGTATGAGTGGACCATTGTATTTCAGTCCCTCTGTGGGGAGCTGTGGTGTTCATACATTACAGTTCATTTTGGGCAGCAGCACAGGCTACAGCTGAATTTCTGCCTCTTGGCTGAAGGCAGCACCAGAGCACAAGGCCAGTCACCTGCAGCACGGTTTTCCAGGGAAACACAACTGGCCAATGTGGAGGTGGGAAAATTCCTACTGCCTCCTTTCTCCAACCCTCAGCTGCCTACTTCTGCTTTCTGAATTTGTCAGCCAAATAAACCCAACTGCTCAGCCAGCTGCCAATGCCCCTCGGGACTTCGGCTTGGAGATACCAAGAAGGCCTAACTAGAACTCAGATTAGGCTCCACAGAAGAGCTCCAGGCTCCCAACAAACACCAGTTGGTCTCCTAGCCAGTCTCCTAGCTCAGCAAGGATGCCCACTCTGATTCCCACCTCCTGTCTCCCCCATGCCAACACTTAAACTGGTGGTGACTCACTCTAGGCAGCTGAACCAGAGGAGAAGGTGTCCCTCTGTTTTAAAGCAAACAATCACAGCTATGAAGGTTATCCCAGTGTTGGTGGGAATGAGAGAGAAGGCTAGGTTCTGCCAAAGCAGGGACTTAGGTCAATCAAACTGAATCTTGAACAAAGGTCCTTCAAAAATTCTGCAGACTGACATTTTACCCCTGGAAATTTGAAAAAACAGCCATATTTCCAAGCATCTCATAAGACACACCTTGAATCACAACACTGCACTGAATTCAATATATTTATGACTGCCAGACACCAGAATAGTGTAGACAGTCAACAAAAATAAACCAAACTGTAAAACTGGCACGGAATAAAGCATTTGAGGCAGACACTGTGAGATCCTTCGTACACATGAAATCCAGGAGAAGATGGGTGTTTAACTGAAGGAAGGACACTGAAGATTTTCTTCAAATAACATTGTAACTTTGGATCTTCTACCTTTGAGATTCTTCTTATGAAACATGCACAATTCTGTTCAGGTTTACATAATTTTTTCCTGTGAGGGTAGCAGCTGGGATCCACAGTTAAATTTACATCATCTTTACAAGTCATTGCTCAAGTCCACATCCACCTTTGCTCTTTGGTACACAGCGAGATTAAAACATGAGCTACTCTAATATGGATTTACTGACAGCAACTTCACTTAAAGACCACTTAGGATTAAAAGTCATCTGACAAGTGGAGACATGTTCAGGAGAGCTTTTCATAGCTGGTGTAGTGAAACAGGATGGAGTCAACATGTGAAGGTTTCAGTTCCCTCTAAGATATCTGACTATAATTACTGCTTGTTTACTGCCAAACTCATCATGACACTTCAGTCAGGGAACATGACAGGACACTATGGAGACTTCAGGAAAATCCTTCAGACTGTACTCAGGCAACCAGTAATTGCATAAAGTCCATGGCTATTCTGCATGAGTTAGCACTGCAGGACTTGGCAACTGGAGTTCCAAATTTGAAAAGTTTTAAAAATTAGGAAGCAAATGGGACACAACTGCATGCTACAGTTTTATCTGTGTTTTCAATGCTTCTATAGGCCTCCTTGCTCCCAGAACCAAGCCAAACCTCAGCTGCCCCTAGGATGAGAAAACAGAAATTGAAAAACACATAGCAGGTTTTTACCTCTCTTGCATGGGTGGAAGTTGTATCCAGCTGTTAAACCTGGGATCGTATCGGCTAACAAAGTTTGTACTGTGTTTCCCTGTAAAGATAGATTATTTTGACACTCAGCTGTTTGTTTCATGTATTTAACATCATGATTGTAATATATATTACATATACTTCACAAGTTGACACCTTTTATGAAGGGTTCCCCCTTTTACAACAATGTATGATTACACTGTGTATGCAGTAATAATTCAACAAATGGGGCACTGCAAGGCTTGAATTAGCAGTCACTAGCAGTAAAAGCAGATAGCGATTATTCTTGGTCTTTGTAATAAGATCTTGAAAATGTGTATTTAAATTTACTTATACAAGCTGTGGTATTTTCACAGCCACAATAAATCACAGCACTAAACAAAATTACTGCCCAAAGAGGGCATCCCCACAGTATTTTTATGACTAGAATTTTGTCAGGTAAAAAAATTAAAGGGAGAACACGTTCTTTTCTTTCTCCTTACATCCTCTCTGTGTGGAACATGGCAAAAAACCATTGTGCAAATAACCAGGAGCTGCATAAGCCATCAGCATGGGGTATGCAGTGTTTGCACTAGATAGTTTATTCTACCATGTACTTTCAGTGTAAGTTAGAAGGAATTACAGATGTGCATCGAAGGGGGAATACACTCTTAAGAGTTTTATTCCAACTCTGTTAGCTAAAATATGAAGCATGAGCAACATACACCAGCTAACTAGCTTCTCCCTGCTGTCAAGCCCAAGAACTGTGTTCATGTCTTCACGATATTAAGATTTCACCTTATTTTACATGCAGATTGACACCAAAGCAAGAAAACTGAAGCAAGAGAGTGCATGGCAATTTCCTGTAACACCTGAGACTTCAATAGATGAGCATTTTGAAAACAGAAACCTTTGTTTATGTATGTGTGACTAAAAAATTGAATTAGAGGCTTCACAGGCCAGCAGAATAATCTAACTGCGTATGTCACAGTTCTATAAATGGTCACTGGGCATTCTACAAGGTGAATATTTTTGCATCACACAAGCCTCTGCAGGATTGGCTCTTTTTGCCTGCTTCATTCCACACTTACTTCAGCATGTGTAAATAGACCATCAAGACAGTAGAGAAGAATAACAATACAGCTAGAATTTATATTCGTAATAATTTAAGTTCATGTTCTACAAGAAAACAGAGAAAGAAACCACACTGGCCGCTTTAGAAATAAACCGATTTCCTCGCCATGTTACAAGCATGTTCTATATGAGGAGGGTAAAGCAGATGAATAGTGAAGCATTTCCCTTCAAATCCAGCATGGTGCCTAATGAGGACCACGCTGAGTGCCACTCAAAGACATGACCATCTCAGCACCACCTCAAGACATAGGGTGAGATTCCTCTACTGTAAGGGCAACTGGTCATTCTGCCACTGGGCTTAGTGAAGCGAGGCTTTGCTTTTGATCCTTCTCTGGATTCCTTTAATCTACACAGACAATTTAGAAAAAGAAGCATTGAGAGCTATAGATTCAATAAGCAGCAAAACAGTAACAGCAAGTTTGAACAGGTTCTAGGTTTCACTGTTTGAGACATTTACTAATCTCTTTGTATTTCAAAAAGCAGGAATTCAAAATAATATAAATATTGATCCTAAGTTTAAACTTCTATTTTTTTTCTAGGTTTTAATACTGCTGTATTAAGCTACATCTTTCAGAGTTACTGGGACTTCAGTGCTCATCAGTTATACAGCAGCTTTGTCATACAAATCTATAATTTGGCTGCCTAACACTTCATACACATACTCACTACAAACACCATATATATAGAAGATTGTAAATTGCAGGGTAGAAGGGTTTAGTAAGTCTAGACTGGGAAGTGCAGGATACAAATCTGGGTCCTTCACCCAGGAAGGGAGATGAAATCGAACTAGAACAGTCACAGAGAAGAGCTACTATGGCAACAGGAAGAACAGAAAGTTTACCTTAAGGCAGGAGACAAAGAACTTGGCCTGTTGCACCTAGAAATACAAAAGCTGAAAGGGGATGGGAGTGCTGTCTGTAATACTCCAGAGAAATAACTCTCCAGGAGGGGAAAAACTGTTCAACTAAAGGCCAGCCTTGGCATGAGAACTAGGTGATTTAAACAGTCAAAGAATACATTTTATTGGATATCAGAATAAGGCTCCTAGTCATTTAGAGCAATTGGATTCTGTAGCAGCTTTCCAAGAGGAGTAGTGGAGGCTGGGAATTCAACTGCTTTTCAAATGTAGCTTAGAAAATTTACAAAATGGGACTATATGATGTCTGTGACTGCAGGAAAAGGAATTGGTGACCTACTTAATCTGCTTGGTGTAACTGGTTTGACTGCAGTTGAAGTCTGGAGTTCAGATTGAAAGAGAACTCTATCTGTGTTTTGCTTTGCTCATCAGTCATGAGATCGCACATCTTAGGATGCACCTGTTCTGTCAGAACCCAGAACCCGGGACAAAAACCAGGATTAGCAAATCAGGATGATGGCACAAAAGGAGGCAGATACTGTTCTCTGCCCAGCAGCCATGCCAGAAGGTGATAGGCTCTGAAGGTTATGAAGGTTGGTCTTAAATCCATGCCTATGTTGTCCACCTGCTTTCATCAGTGTTCACTCATGCAAGAACCCCTTGTGACTGGAAAGGCATAGCTACTGGAGGATGTAAAAAAGTGAGAAAAAATGTCTCCCATACTTTGTGGGTTGTCAGGAAGTCACTGGAGCATGAAGGAGGCGTGAGCACTCCTTGGGGTCCATGCAGTTTCTCAAGAACCAGACGGTCTGATGGCTAAAGCAACGTCTTACCATTGCCACCATCTCTAAGATAATTCTTTACATTGGAAAAAGCACCTGGAACAGTCTAATTGGAAGCAGAAGCTTTGTAAAGCCTTGGCAAGATGGTTCCAGGTAAATCCACCTGAAGTCCCTCCTGTGCTCGGAGGTTAGCAGACAAGAGCCTTTATATAAATTCAAGTGGGCATGTGTGAGCTGCCCCCATATAGCTGCAAATTTAGAGCAAAATGGTTTCAAGAAAGAATATGCCCAGCAAGGATATAGTTTATGATTTCAGGTCCACTTTCAGTGACAAGTAAGATCCATTTGATAAAGAGATCAGTATGGCAATGCTCATACCTTTTATATTGCTATCTTCTCTACAGAAAAAATCCCAGCACTGGTATTCACAGGTCAGGGAAATTGGTAGATGCCTTGAGCAACATCTTCAGCCCAGGAGTTGACCCAGATCTAGGCAATCTCAGGCCTTAGGTACTATTAATATCACAAATAACTGTGTTTGACTCCTATCTCAGATGCAAGATATGTACCCCTTCTACCATCTCTCCATCACCTTGCAAGTCAGTTTCCACATATTTAAAATGTGGGTAATTATACTTCTTTTCTTTTACCCTTCATGTGAAATGGCCATTTAATTGTAAACTGTCTGGAACAAGGTCTGCCTGTCCATATGCCTACTACCAAATACAACAGGGGTCCTCACTGGATGGACGTGGCAAACGATCCTAAAAGAAATTGTCATTAGTGATACTGCGCTGTCTCCGGCTTCAAATAAAAGACATTCAATATTCAACAATAGAACTAAGGGGCCTTTCTCCTAAGAGATATAGTGATATTCTTAACTACACCAGAAACATGCTTATAGGGTGGCCTGGATTGTTTGTCTCAGGTTTTAGGGAGTGAACAGATGTAACAATTTTCTATAATTTGGTTTAGTGCAGATGCTGAAATGGGGCATTCACAATAAAATATATGCAGTATATGTAATTTCAGCTGGATCCTCTAGTGTTTTAAAGTAAAAATGTGTACCTGCAAGCTGTTTTATGGTTTCTCAGTCATAATTATCTCTGTTACACAGACTGCTACAACTACAACTCTTTCTTCATGTGCAAGCTTTTTAACAATGTCTTGACAATTCTGTGAATTTTGCAAGGCATGGTATTCTCCTTTTGCTTTGCTCAGAAGCCTGTTAAATTGTTTAATTTCTCTTTGCGGTAAATTTATGAAGTAATCAAATGAAAGAAGGTAGCAGCAGATAATCTATATGAGAAGCTCTTGCACAAGACTGAAAAAAGGATCAGTTTAAGAATCTCAAAGTCTAGATAATTAACACATTAACAACTTGAGCTGCGAGTATCTTGTTTGACAATAGAAAAGAAGCATTCATCTACTGCAATTGCATTATTATATTATGACTGGAAGGAGCCTGGAAATGAAGGTTAAAATTCTTAACAGCTGCTGCCTGGTGCATGCACTTGAAAGAGTCTGTTCTGCTGCCTGTAGCATTTCTCAAGGGATGTGGGAGCTGATGAATGACAGAGATGCTAATGCTAAAGTACCAGATATTTATTACATCAATACCAAAGAGTAGCCTTTACTAGGTTCAACAATTAGGCTGAAGGTCCTCAAAATCCCTTGCTGATCACTACATCAGCTGACCTGACAGACAGGGAGGCACAGGAAGGCAGATGCTCCCTTTGCCTTTTAGTATTCTTTACCTACCATTAGGGTTCCACTGGTCTTCTCCTCCCAGCACGAACAAGAAGTTTTCCACTTCCACGACGCAGTGATGGGCACTGTTGTATGGCATAACTGCAAACAAAGCAAGAATTCTTTGTCAGCTCAGGGCACTGATTTTATCAAATATTTCCTCTTTACCATCTGCATGAAATAATATGAATCACCCCAGGCATGTACGAACACTGACTTAGCAGCAAACAAAGCCACTTACTAGTAAACCTATGCAATTCAATTTTGCAAATAATTAAGGAAAAAATCAGGAATTCTGGTCTCTCAGTGCCCCCTCACCTGCCCAAGTACTGTACATGCTGATCTAAAAAGAACTTGTAAAAAGGGATGAACTTGCGTGATATTTCCCTGAAAATAAGCAGATGCTAGGAATCCTAGTATGCTAGAAAACATTAAAAAAACCTCAGCCATGCTTTGTTCTGCTGGTAATGTTTCCACAAGAAGAGTCAGTATGTTCAGTAGCTTTCTATTACACAGCAATGAACAAGCTGCATTTCCATACAGTTTTAAGTTTTTAAATTAAGGTCCTGCTGATTTAATGCCTTTTCCAAATGTATACGCTTAATTTCCTGTACAATGTCATTAGCAGCACGATCACACATCTTCTATTCATCTAATCAGGAAGCCCTTTGTTAACAAAGATCAAAACTGTGGCATTAGGTTTGCAATATCCCCTTTTTAGAGGGGGAGGTATAATGATTGCTATGGACCAGCTACAGATGCAAACATGTATTTCTTAGTATTTACTTTTTCCACTGCAAATGGTAAAATGCAAACATAAGCATTACATGTACATAATGCACACATATTACTGCTGTGTGCCATACCCACTTTATTGATATTATATGGAAAATGTAAACTTATACAGCATTAGTTACTATACCACATAGAGTACTTTTGGCCCAGTGACACCAGTAGGAAAAATGATGTCCTTGTTCAGCTCATCATATGGGCACCTTAAATCTAGGTGAGGACAAATGGGGAGGTGATGTGCATGTACAGGCAGGGAACTTATTGCTTGACACGGATCAACAGAGCACTTAGGAAACCAGTGCAGTGGGAAATCAATATGACTCAGGGCCAGCTCTTACTTTGTGCTCTTTTGCCAATGCCAAAAAAAAAAAAAAAAAGAGGCAGCCTATCTCACACTTGGATTATTTTGGGTGATATATCTCTCATTTCATTTGTTTTATTATCTTTTATTTTTCTCAGAATGCAGTTGTGCAGTATAGCATATGCAAATAATAATAATAAGAAATACGCACAGCTTTGCTATTTAGGACACATTTTCTTAAAGATCAAGCGGGCTCATTTATGCTTCTTACTGAAGTTTTTGCCTAGGCAATGATGAATAAATAAGGTATGTTTTTAGTTTCTAGTGAAGGTCGAATATCTTTTTCATAGTCTGTGCTCTTACAAGTCATGTAAGTGAAGCAGTTCTTAAATTAGATAGCCAGGTACAGTGAAAGTTCATTAATTAAGGTTATTTGTTACTGATTCAATTTATATTAACTGGGAACTAATCTTATACTAGACACTGCAAAAGATTTTATACTGCCTAGAGATTCCCTCAGTAGGATGAAAGAATGAGGTCCGTTTTTGCTATCTTTTGAGACACCATATCATCATTATCTCACTCTTTAGTCCTAGACATTTTTCCTATTTTAAAATCTTCTCTCTCAAAACCACAGAACTTTTCTTGATTTTGTGGATGCCCATAGTAAATAAAAAATTTGGTCTCTCATGAGAAATTTGCTGCCTTAGATGCTATTTGGCACCCTTCCCCTCAAGAAGAGATTCCCCATGATCAATCTGTAAGGGCTTCAAGTTTTAAGTAATACAGCGCTTTACTATGGTTTCCAATTAGGTCCAAGCTGCTGGTTGCACCTCCAACCTCTTATATCGGTCAGTCTGGAGAGCTCCAACATTTATAGAAAAAACTGTCTGCAGGCAGCACACATGCATATTTTCCACATTGCGTTTGCACTTTTGCAAAAATTTGTGTTTATTTATCCATTATATTGACACAAACAGGGTCAGTAGAGGAAGAAATTCTGCTTTAAGCTTTTCTGCTGTTAACATGCATATAAGGTATGCAATAAGACTCCTGTAATTATTATGATAATTAAACCTTGAAAACTAATGGCTTAATCCTGGCTCTGACTGAAATTGATGGCAACATTCCCACTGATACAGGATTGGACCCAAACGACCCAAACTACCGTCCATAACTCACAGGAAAGCTAAAAGGAAGCTTGTCTTAGAAAGGTGGGTAGTATTTGGTCTTCAGAAAGAAAGGTGACTGCAATAAAACACTGCAGACCTTTACTGTGACCTTTGTTTCTCTCAGAGCTTTGGGGAAAACTGTTCTTAGTCTCATGAATCTACCCATGGGACTGAAGGGAGTTGGACAAAACATGGAGGATGGAGCAACACTGTGGACATCTAAGAGGGAAAGGACTCTAATTGAGAAATCAACCACCTCACAGTCTTTCTCCTTGACCCCTCAGAACTGGGAGTTATACACAAAAATCAAAACTACATGAATGAACTTTAAAAAAATTTGTTTTTGTTATAAAACATCCCTTAAGAGCACAGAAAACTTGCACCAAAAGCCATGAGTCTTGTGGACATACACCCAGAGAGAACCTAACTTTTCACAGACAACAGTCAAAATTACATGGTAATGAGCATGTTAAATTCAGTATCTGGTAGAAGAAGCAATCTTCTCAAACTCACTGGGCTTGCCAGGGTGTAACAGGAAGAATTTGACCCATCACACAGTCTGGCCAAGCTGCTGCTTTCATTAATTTTATAGGAGTCTTTGTCTGCTGTTTGGCTTTAATAGTGTGAAAATCCCATCTTCTCATTTTTTTATCTCAACTCATTGGAACACCTGCCTGCCCCACAAAAAGGGTATTTGCAGAGAAGTTTGTACGCCATGCTCAAACACAGCCCTGCATGAGTTTTTAGCGTGTCAGTCAGTGAGTTAGAGGGAAAGGGTAAGGAGAAGCTAATCAGGATGAAATGAGATTAAAGGCTGTCTAATTTTACAGCAACTGTGATCCATCAGCCACTGTGAAAGTGACAGTGGAAATGAATGATGGAGACAGACAGGTGGGGCTGTACATTTCACTGATTTATCCTCAAATGCACTGGGCCTTATTTTATTGAGTGAACATGACCGCATTTATCATGACTGTCATCTAAACCCACTTCCCTCCATTTAAAAAGGTCACTTTACTAGGAGGGAGTAGGATAGAGGCACTTTCAAAACAGATTTAAAATTTAATAACACATGTTTATAAAACCCTGTGCAAAAATTCTTAACTTTATTAAAGACCAATTTAAAAAGAAGGCGAAAACACTATTAAAAGGAGGAGAAGATAAAAAAAGCCATGGTCATTTGAGAAACATGCCAAGGTGATAGGTGCCAAGGAAATATGTGAGACAGACAGATATAAAAAGAGTAGTTGGAGTGGGCAGAAACCACCTCCCCTAAGTCCCTACCCCTCACAAAGCTCAGGATGGGCATGCTTTCCTGCACCAAGAGCAAAAACAAGTGCAAACAGCCCTGCTGAAGACATCACTCCCACCAGCCTCCTTCCCATGCATTTGATGTATGATTGGTAGGAGACGCCTGGTAAGGTGGGAGGAAATTTCTCAGGTACAGATATGTAACATGCAAAGCTGTCCAGGTCAAAACCAAATGGAAGATTTATACTTGAGAATGATCTGGAAGGCAGTGGAGTCCAAGACTGCAGTGGTGTTTGCTAAGGAATACTCCACTACACAAACATCAGTGACATTGTGCAGGAGGTGACACTCAGCTGTTCTTCAGATACAGATGATGAGGAAGACACAGCAGCACTGCGTATTATGATAGATATCCCAAGAAGAAATTCCTCACATATGCCAAAGCTTAGCTAATGAAAAGTACCAGACAATGTTCTGGGACCTACTTTCAAAATCAGAGACTACAGGTTATAGCCAAATGCTCATGAAATTAAACACTCTCAACTATGAAGCCTGTGAGGTCAACCAGATGCAATGATGCTTCAAAGGCACCTCCATGATAAACCTCACACACCTAACAAGCATCAATGTGTGCTCTTTGTCTTGCCCAGTTTTGCTTAGTTTTTGCCAATTATTGCACATTTAGGAAACAGCATCTGGTTGTTCTCCACAAATTAATCAAAGGGTCATCAGTTCCCCCTCCTCCTTACACTTTTCCCTGTCTATTGTTGCTTCAACAAACTACCAGGGAAAAAGGGAAAACTAGAATAGCACTTCTCAAGACAGAAGGAGAATGAGCTCAGGTCCCAGGAGATCTGAAATCTGTGATACAGGCTATACCAATTCCCCTGCTCTCCTAAAAACTCCTTCCAGAAATTCTACTTGATTCCTCTACTAAAAAAAAAAAAACAAAAACAAAAATACAACAACAAAAAAAATCAACAAAAAAAACCCACCAAAAAACCCCCAACCCCTAACCAAACAAAAAAAAAACCCAAAAAACAAACAACCCCAAGACCAAACCACAACAAATCCAACACCATAGATTTTTTACTGCCCTGAAGCAGTTAGCTGCTTGAGATACAGGAGGTACTGTAAGGAAAGCCAAGAAATCTCTTCCTCAGCTGTTGCACAGCTTGAGCATAGCTCCTTCAAGACTCAGTACACATCAAGAAGTTCTGCTTAGCATCTCTAATGACCTGTGCAGATGATGCAAGAGAAGAGTGTGTTTCCAGAACAAAGATGTCATTATCAGAGGACATATGGATTCAATAATGACCTTCCACAATATTAACAGCCTATCCTGTTGACTACATAATATTCAACTACAGCTTCTTGAAAACTGGTTATTTCCACAGGTCTGAAGAAGGCAGTGCAATGAGAGATGTCTCTTTCCAGTACAGAAGGCACCTACAGACTCACTTTAGGAGATCGTGATTTGCTCATGGCAGAGACACAATATTCATGCAGAGACACAATATTCATTTCATTCCCAACCCTATCAGCAAAATGCTGGGCAGACCACAGCTGGTCCAATTATTTCCTGTGAACAAAATATCAGATACTGTTCACCTTTCTGTGTTTCATACATCATTTGCAGAAAGACTACACATTTATTACAGAATGTTACTTGTTATTTCTCACCAAGGAGGTTATATAAATAAACACTACGATTCCTCTGTGAATTGTTCTCTTCAATTGTTTGTTATTTAATAACTGTGGGGAAAGACTGACCACAACAAGTACGAAATTCTAGCCTCCGTGAATGTGGTGGCAGTTTTGCACTGACTTTAAAGGCATCAGATATTCATTCACTGGTATTTTCCATTCAAAAGATAATGAAAGAAAGTTAAGAGAATTATCAAGGTAGATGGAAAATACCCCTGTTAAAATTCCTGGCCAAACTGCATTTTTTCACCTCAAATTCAAGGAAGTACATGCGAAAATTTTTTTCCAGTAACACACCAATGCCAGCCTTGAGTATGAGCTGAACTCATTGGGGGAAGGCTGGGACCATCCAACAGCAGTTACCATAAGCAAAAAGTCTTATGATGAAGCACTGTGCCTCAAAGTCACCTTTGAGGGAATATAACTGATACAGCTCTGGTCCAGCTGCACCACTGAGAACATCATCAGCTCAGCTGGAAACCTCACCACCTCCTCCTTCCCATGCCAGCTTGGTGGTAACTTCATTCAAGCCATCACAAATAGGATGGGCACAGGGCTGCTGAGTTCATCTAGGATACAGTCCATACTTCTACTGAGGCTCCAGGATAACATAAGCACCAAGAAAGAGTTACCAGAGCAGATCAAAGTCCGTTCACAACACAGTGAATGATATTTTATATTAATTACAGTAGTTCTCATTGTGAAGATATTTCTTAATGAAATTTTTTTTCATTCAAATGTCAAGAGTTATTCTTTTGTACATTCTCTGGAGGAACACCAGCCAGGTTTTTCCAGAGGTCAGGGAGTTCCTTGGTTTAGTTGTTTTAGTGAGCATCTAAAATAAGACACTTAAACTCATGCTGATGCACCAGATCAGGCAAACATAACATCAGGAATAGCTGGCATGCTCAGCTCCCTCCTGAGATAAATTTCTTTAAAGTTACTTGGACACAAGTTCTGAGTACAGACCTGTCTGTTCCTGCAGGTGAAATTCATCCTGAGGGAGAATGTTCTATTGGGTTTTCAGTAACATACACAGCTTGCATGGACAAATTTTATCCATACATTTTCAAAGCTGCAAGCACCCATTTGGATTTCATTTGAATAAAGCTGTCTACTTGGATCAACAGTGTTTAAATAAGGTAAATAAATACTGCATTCCCACCTTAAAAACTGATGTTCCTGTATCAAAAACCTGACACAATCTTCCCCATGAAGTGCACAGAAAACCTATGCACACTCTGTTGTGCTCCCCTGCTGCCTTCCCCGTGGGAATGACTGTGCAGCTGAACTGCTGATGCAGGTCTGAGAAGCCTCATGTAAGTGAATACACCAAAAATCTTGGCACAACTTGTAGCAGAGGATGTAATGCATGGTCCTGTGGAAAGGTTCAAAGTGACAATTTTTCTTGTTTTATTAATCCCTGCTTACCCACCTACCTTGCTGAAGGTTGCCCTTCACCATCCAGACGCCCCACGGATTTCCACAGAGCATTTATCAAGGGACGCTTGTCCACCACCATGAGTTATGCAATACTACCTCAGTGATGGTTGCTCCCCAGTAGAATATCTTGTGTACCTACTCAGGCCTGGGTTCACAATCGCTCAAGTGGAGCCCAACATGTATTCCTGGGAAATGACATCTCGTCACATCATAACAGTCTCATGATGTGACATTTTGCACAACAAAAGCTTCTCATGGACGAAATGATGAATAGTCCCTGATGGGAGAAAACCACTGCAGAGTTGCCAGAAAGCTCTGTAAAGAAATACTATTTTGTCCCGGGGGGATTTCAGATTCTCCAAGATGTCAGCTCAAGGACATGCATTCCCTTCTCCAACACTGCCACGGGGCAGAAGAGTGTAACCAGGAATCGTGTGTAAATGCCCAACTGCTTCTGACTGGTTGTATTCATTTATGGCCCACTTTCTACCTGACCTTGAGATGCACACATTCTCCTGGTCTCCTCTGAAGGCAACCTTCCAAGCTCAGAACAATCACATCCCCTCTTTGTGTTTTTCTGGCTGGATCCTGTTGATGCTCCTTGGGGATCCATGTCTGTAAAGGCACTCATCACACGCAGCAATATTTTACTTGGCCCCTAACGCCCCAAGTCTTCCACAATCTTCTCTCTCAGTCTCACTACTTCCTACTCTGCTCTCAGCTCTTGACTGACATACTATTTTAGGGTTATTTAGGGTTTTATTTCTTCCCACTAACTCTCGAAATCATTCCAGGGAAATAAAAATGTGATTTTCCATTGGAAATGTGATATTCATTTGGAAAACTCATTTGGAGAAAGGATATACCCATATTTCACCGTATTAAAAAAGCAGTTTTGATACACCTAAGTTCATTCATAACAGATGAAATGGAATTCACTGCTAAAATTCACTGCTACAGATTTTTCAAGTTTTCATTTTAAATACTTCAATATTTGCAAATGAAAGGTTTTGTTTACCAGAAAGTCCAGCCTACACCTAAAGCACTAGACCTAAAGCAGAAGATAGTGGAAGGATCTGTCTAATGTCTATCACCTGGAAAAAATCTTCCTTTCCCAGAAGTTATATACCTCATATGGGTATCTGAAGAAAAGCCTGGAACTCCAACATGCCTAACTTCCAGCATGCCCAGCATGCAGAAGCAGGAGTGTCCACATTTGTCCATCAGTAGCTAGACAAATACAAATACAAAAGGAAGCACAGGAATTGAACCACATAAAGCAGGTAACACCAAAGACTGGTTTCTCCAACAGAAACAAGGCAAAAATGTTTCTCTCCTACACCTCTCTCCACAGCTGAGCTTCTAAAGAAGGGAGAGACAGACCCACAGAAAATTTTCAAATTCAGGGCACAAAATGAGCTAGGCAGCAAAACCACACACTTACACAAAATTTGTACAGATTTACTTTGTAAATCTATACACAGAACACAAAATAAGAATGTATGGCTGAAAAAAAATCTATTAATAGATGTGGATTAAATTTACATTAATCTTCTTCTGCTTTGTATGAAAACAGTACTATTTAATATTTTCATAAAAAAACAGTTGTGAAAAATGTGTTGTGATGCCTACTCATAATAATCCCAAAAATTCACTCCGTATAAGTACTCATACCCCTGTGTTTTTGTAGATTTAGAAAGCATCCAGTCAGGAAACAGACCAAAAACTGCCTTTCTCGAAACTGAATATCAATCTGAGTATCATAGGACAAGTGGCTGCTATTTAAATCAAGAGGCGTCAAAATTCATGGGCTGAACCATGTTCACATGGAATCACAAATAATTCACAAATACACACACTAGTGCATGGTCGTGGGCTACTGACAAACAGGATGAAAGGTCATGTTAATTCAAATCACTGGCCATGCTGGCACTGCCAGATTCAACACAGACAGTAGACTAAAGTAAAGCTGTTGCAATCAGTCCCAAGGGCTCAAAATATACTTAACTGTGTATTTTATAATATAATAATATATTTAAGTATCCTCAAACAGCTTGCATCTTTTGTTGAAGACATTTATTTTGCAAAGAGAATTGTTCAGGAGGATATAATTTTCAGTTAGTTAGGTGAAGGAAAGTGAGGACTGAGACACAGAGTCTGCATGAACAAAACTGGGACTTGCTGTACTAGTAAACACAGCTTGGACCAGGTTCTGCTGGAGACTGAACTGAAGAAGGAATGAAACTGAAAAGGGCAGGGATAGATCAGGACAGGTCAGAGGGGACACAGCAAAAGTACTGTGTCTGAAAGAAGAGACAGCAAAATCTGCAAACACAGCAGCACATACTGATCCAGAACTCTAAGTCCTGCAGTCGTCACATTCCTCTGCTGTCAGTACATCTGGGTGGAACCCAGTCACGTTTATAGTCCCTGGTACCCAGGAGAACCTTCCTGAACGTCCAGTTCCATGCACACCAGAGGTCTGTGGAAACTGCCACCACAAAAAAACACTTCAGCCCCTTCTTGTCTCAGGATCCATCATTCTTTCTGATGGCCATTGCACACATGAGGCCAAGAAATAAACAATCAAGAAAACACATTATTTTTTTAAGGTGCATTGCATTTAACCCTGATCTGTTCCCCACTAGGCTTTCCTGACAGGCCACACAAATTGGAGTGAGCAGGAGTGCGAGGCCATGAGAAGAAGGGAAAGACTGATGTATTAACAGCAGCACGAGTTTGGATCAGCTTGTAATGGTTGTGAAACTACAACCTCAGCACATAATACCAAGCCATTGAAATGGGTTTAACCCAGGGTTGCTGTGGCCCTGTCCCTCTTACACCCAGGCAATCCAGAACCCCCCAGTGAGTCCTTTCAAAGCAGGAACCTAGCAGAAAAAATGGTTCTGAAAGAAGAAAGTATATTTTCATTTTAGTTTAAGCTGTTTGTTTTCTACAGCTACTCATTTCTCCTGTTCTGAGAACACTGATTAGCTGTGCTTCATTTTCAGAGCCTGATTTGACGCCTGTGCCTGATAGGCAGTAGCGCTCTGTGCTCACTGCTGTAACAGAAGTAGGTGGGAGAGGCCATCTGGAAAGCATGGTCTGAGGGGTCTTGAAATAGGCACCCCAAAATAAAGGATACCTTTTACTTTAATCACATTGCACATCTGTTCCTGATATGCAAAATGGGAACAATGATAGACCACGCTCCTCGCAAAGAGGATGGTACAAAAATACCACAATGAATGCCCATGAAGCAGTTTGCCTCTGCTGTTGTGAAGTCTGTGAAGAAAACCTTGTGAAAAAATTCCATCTTCTGAAGAGTATTTCAGAAGCATGTGACAGACAGGATCTACTTGCTGAACACCAGAGGAGAAACGCTCTGAGCAGAAATTCAGCACAGTCCCTTCTGTGCACTGATGTGTGACAAAGAATAGTGTGTGATATCATTGGAGATTTTATCTCGGTGCTTATGCAAACAGAGGCCGAATTAAGGTTGCAGAGGCAGCTTAATTCTCACATTTCTTAACTCCAGAGGGCTTAGTATCGCCGTCTAACACTCTTTCCAAGCTGGGTGCGAGCCCCTCGATTGTGGTTCACCCCAGTTCTGACAGACAGCTAACACCTTCCTGCTGCTTCAGCATCTCCGCACCACCCACGTAGGTGTCGCGGAGTCTAGGAAGGCCATGGCCGGAGTTGCAGGAGCCCTCTTCCTCTTCCTCCTCCTCCTCCTCCTCCGGCTGCTGCCGCATTTCCCTGCCGCCGGCAGTGCGAGCCGAAGCCACTAGATGGGGTGCGGCGTGCCCGGCTCCCCCTCCCCGGGGAGAGGCGTTTCAGTCATCTTTTGGCTTCGGGTTTTGCAGCCAACCAAAAAACAAAAGAGGTGAAACGCAGCACAAAAAAGGGCACAGCCAGCTTCCTCCCAAGCAGTTAACTTCTGCTTGTTCCTCGTGTTCGGCGTGAAAGGGAAGAAATCAAACGGAGTACACAAACCCCCGGGAATGCTCGGCGCATCGATCCTGGCGGATGCGGAGCCCCCGCCGCCTGCAATGGGCATGGCAGGCGCTCAGGCTTTGGCACGGGCAGCAGTCATACCTGCTTCGCCTCGTCTTGTCTCAGCTCTTCGAACCCAGACTGCGCAAGGATCAGTCAGCGATTTTCCCTGGCAATCCACACTCATCTGCTTTTCTGCTCCACGCGCCAGTCCCGGTGAAACGCAGCAGGCACAGTTCCCGTCCCCACCAATACACCGCCAAATCTCTCTCCCTCTCTCTTTTAATAATGATCTGGAAGCTGGGTAAAAACAACACGCTCGCTTTTAGCAAAGAGCGTGCTTCCTCATTACAGGGGTAAGGAAGAGGAAAGGGGACGTGAGGAAACTATAACACAAAAAAAAAGATAACTAGAGAATTAAAGGGAAAAAAATTCCTTTCTAAAAGAGTCAGTCCTTTCCAATGGGAAGACAGTTCTTTGCTCAGTTAGTCCCCAACTGAACTGCATAATGGTGGCCAGATTACAGCTCTCTTCTCATCTTCCCAAAGAATGATGGTGAGGAAACTATGACACAAAAAAAAAATGATAACTAGAGAATTAAAGGGAAAAAAAAAATCTATTCTAAAAGAGCCTGTCCTTTCCAACAGTTCTTTGCTCAGTTAGTCCCCAACTGAACTGCATAATGGTGGCCAGATTACAGCTCTCTTCTCATCTTCCCAAAGAATGATCTTCTGGAGAAGGCATGATGAAGCTGAAACATATCTAGTCCATCCAGAAAGGAGTGAAGGGACTTGTATTTACCTGCATTTCCACCACTGCTGAATTATGCCTTCTCTCACTCTTCCCCAACAGCTTACAAGAAGAATTGTCCTTCTGGAGGCACCATCCACCCCAATAACAATACTTATTTAAACCTGTATATAAAATACAACCAAACACTCCTTCCCAACATCCAGCTTCTTCCAGCTTCCCACAAAAATACCAACAGCCAAGATCCTGTGCACAGTACCCTCTCATGACCTGGCCTGACCTTGCAAGCTCCTGCAGACTCCTTCTCCATGGCCAAGAGAAGGAGAGCAAAAAGCTAGGATGATTTTAAAGTCAGTCTTTTCTTTTCCTTGTATGGTATGAATGGGGAAAGTCCTCCTGCTCAGCAGAGGAAGACTGCCTGGGGATGTTCCCAACACAGGGCAGCAGTACAGGCAGGGGTACTCCGTTCTCCTCTTTACCTCAGCAATGGAACAACTTGAATTTTGCAGTCTGTCACACACAATACTGTGCAGATTTCCCTGCAAGTGTCTCAAAAACCACCTTGAAAGAGCCACATGCAGGGGTATAACCAAGTGGCAGTGCAGCACTTGGATTTGGCAGGATTGCACTTGAGTTGTGAGCTGGGCGAGGAGCACGGGCAGACAGATATGTGCCTGCCCAACAGTGTGTCCTGTCACATACCCTGAAGGTGAAAACTCAATTTAACTTTCATTCCCGATGAATTTGGACTTTCACAAAGAGAACCAGATGTAAAAAATGTGGCAGAAAAAGAAACACAAAGGAAATAAAATAAGAAAGTGCATTTGAGCTGTTGTTTTTTTAATTCATTGCAAAATTGCTAATAAAATATGCAGTGCATCACTCCTGGAAATTAACGCAGACCGATCCTGCCTAAGGAGTTTGCAGTCTTTATATAAATTAATAGACAGAATATAATCCCAAGTGCAGAGCATTTGATCATATATATTAATATGGAGACTGCTGATCCACATCTGGCTAAAATAAATGTGTTTTTACACAAATTAGGTTACCACTGATACAAACACTTTTGGTTCATACTACAGAGCACGAACAGATGATCAACACTATTGCTTTGGTGTAGCACTGTGCTTGAGGAAGTCACCACTTATCAGCTGGGCTGTGGTAATTGCTCCTAGCCTTTTACAATTAGAAGAAGCCACTAGCTTAAACTACCTTAAACACTGATTACATTGTTTAATTTAGCACATTTTACCTTACATTTGTAACCACTTAGGAACACAGCACTAGCAGGCATTGTGGCTCAACTACTGGATGCTACCTCGGGGAAAAGCAGATCGGCTGGATCTCTTGCAATCCTTTGGCCACAACAGAATTACAAAAATTCCAGACTCAATAAACTTTCACAGGTGACAAGAATAACAACCACCTGCAAAACGAGCTGGTGAAAGCAGCAACCCTGTTTATACAGTACTAAAACTCTGAAATTTTGCACTGACTGTACATATCCCAAGAAGCAGTAAGGAATATTTATTGCAGGAATAACTTTGTTAAAATTCTGTAGAGTCCTTCGAGTCAAACCTTAGCTATTAAGTCTGCGAAGACAGCTCCACATGATCAGCTGTATGTAAGCTTCAAATGGTAACTCCTCTGATTTATTTTGTTTTCGTATATAAAGTATTTCTTGGTGTTCTGCAATATGTGGAACATCTGAACAACTGCAAAATCCTGTTTGGGACACTTGCTGAGATCCATTTCACTGGATCTTCACAAATAAATTCATTCCTATTGCAGCACCAGGGTGCATAAACATAGTTTTGATAAAAATGAATACTAAGCAAGTTTACAAAAATTTTGCCTTCAAATCATATTACCACAAAGGCTTAGTTATTTGTTCTCTACTCTACAGTACAAGTGCTGATAACCCAAAACATTTTCAAAAATTACAAGCCACACCACTATATCCAAGACACTACATATGCTTGATGTCCCTTCAATTTACTTTCCTCAATTTGCTTTCAATTGTCTTTTAATTTTCAACCATAAGATCAAAACCTCCCATTTGAAAACAATCAGTTGAATCACACAGCTTTGTCTTAATATAGTAAATGTGCAAGATCAGAGATAAAGTTGTTGGCAACACAGCTAATGTAACTCTGCAGCAAGTTCCCTGAAGTAATCAGAATTAGCTACTCAGTTACGCTTTATTTGGGCCCATGACAAAGGGCAGCATTATTGTTGTGCTCTGAGGGGACAGTCCCAGAGTAGAACTGTGAGTTCTACTCTGAACTACCAAAATTGTTATGGTGTGGTGTAGTGATAACTGAACTAACCTCGTGTTACTGACCTAGCCCCAACTGGTGTGCTCTTGAGTTCTCCTTTGTTTTAAAGGTCCCAGATGGACCAGATCAAGGGCTTGAGTCCAGCAGGTACTGTATCCACCAGTGGCAGGAAAAAAATGCATTAAAAAGGCATATATAAATGAACAAAAATGGGTAAATTGAATATTTCTTCCCAGTTTTTAGTATCTGTCTGTGGGTTGCTCTACTGGATAACCACAAATCATTTATAAGTAGAACAAACATTAAATTCTTAATACATTTCACCCATAGTTTTTACAGAGTGATATGAATTTGGTCCACACCATTCTCTTTGCTTACCTCTAATAGCCCAGACTCTCCTTTTCTTGTGTGTGTGTTTTTTTTTTTTTTTTTTTTTTTTTTTCCTGCTACACTTACCTGACATTTTTGCACCAGCCTCTGGAGGCCACCCAAAAAGGATTCCAGCTTGGACTCATGAGCAGCTCTGGTGTCTGCCCTCATTGTCCAACACAACCAACCAAAACCAGTCACTCCTCAGCCCCAGCTGCACCCTCTGTAGGGCTCCTGACACCCAAAACTGGTGTGTAATCATTCATTCCCTACTTTGGTGCTATTTTTACAGCCTTGCTTTTGTGAAGAGGATTCCCATCCTTGGCTTTGCATCCCTAGGCCACTCCAGCAGCCACTGAAGCCTCACCCTGCAAAACCTCTGAACCTCAGGGAAAACACAGATCCCTCAAGAACATTTTTTGCATACTGCAAAAGATAATTAGGGACTTCAGAAGAAGAGGTAAAAAAACAAGGTGTCAAGGTGTAGCTTCATTCCCACTGAACAGCACTGCTTTGTGCCATGTGAAGCCAGAACACTTTTCCCTCCATTATTTTCTCCAACAACAATGAATTGTTTTCCAATATTGAAAGTTTGAAATGAAAGCCCTGAAGTGATTGCAACTACTTCAGGTGGGCACCAATGCTTTACCTAGGGGGGAACACCTTTCCATGGCAGCCTTGCCTCTCTGAGGAAAAGCCAGGCTGCTAAAATAAAGCTGCTGGAGTGAAGCCAAATCATGGCTTCAGGAAAACGGATGCTATGTCAGGGCTTTATTGACGTTGTAAATCTTTGCAGTTAAGAAAAATCAAATTTCTGAGTGCTGAAGTGATCATTTCTTGGAACAGTACTAGAGACAGCATGGGAGCTGACAAAAAAAGAGGACAGTGGCTCCAATCTTGCTGGGTGAAATATGTCCTGGTGCAGAAAACCCCTAAAACATCCTGCACATTAACAGGACTTAAGCCAGAGGCATGAGTATTGTATAAACCCTTACACAGGACATCTCTGCCCTGAACATGTCTCCCTTTCCTGGAGCTGAAGTTAATGGGAGCCAGTAAATGTCCAGCTGATTCCAGTAGTGGTGATTCTGCTGAATAAAACAAAGTTTAAACGAGCTGGTGTGGACATTAGTGGTAATGCAGCTGGGAGACAAGGGCTGCATGGGGCCTAGCCAGGAGGCTGGGATTTGGACACCACAGATCATCCAGCTCTCTGCTACTGGCTGCCACGGCACTTAAAATAATTGCAGTCCTCTGGAGAGAGTCTATAGATAAACTCTGTCCTATGTTAATGCACCATCATATAGAGCTGTTTACAGGCAGTACTTAGTAAAGTACTTAAGCATGTATTTAAACAGGCTGCTGAACATCACTGTGATTAATACTTTGCTGAATTAGAGATATAATATGAATACATTTTTCTGCTGTTACAGTTTTTTTCATTATATACACTTATAAACTGGACATAAGGATTTTCTTTCAGTTTTGCATGCAGCAAATGAGTTAATTTGGGAGTCAAATTCTCCCTTAGTTATGCCTGCACAATGCCTTTCATATGCATGAGGGCAGAAGACTTCTTTTTAATTGGACTTATTTTTTGTTAGTCTATAATCAAGAAAAAAACCAAATGTGGTTCTTTTTTTCTGATCCTGCAGCTCTTTGACATTCCTCTCATGTCACTTCAATCAGAAAAGTATCTTTTACATTTGGTGTGTATGTTGGCGAAGGCTGTGCACATACAGGAGGTGCAATTCTTGACCAGCAAGAAAGCAGCTGCTGTTGAGTACAGATTGGAGCCACACACTTTGTTATTCTGCATGTAAAACTTGTGGGGGGGGGAAGAGGAGAAGAGAATAAACATGGCTCATACATCACTCATCACGGTAATTCTATTTAAATATATTTTAATGATTTCTAACAACATAATTTGCCAAGCCTCCCCACCTCAAAGTGATGCAAGCACATTTCTCTCTCAATTTTTCCTTTGCTGCTTAGCCTAGGAGGAACATTTACCATCTTCTAGTAAGTTTGGGAGTCAAACCTTTTAATATATATATATATATATATATGTGTGTGTGTGTGTGTGTGTGTATATTTTTTTTTTTAAATAGTCAGAACTCAAAGCATTGGCCTACTCATACTCGTTAATGTCATCACTGCAGAACCATCACTTACATTTACTTGCAGTTTCTGCTCACAAGGAAACAAGCTTCATTTAATAGTTTTAGTCACAGCCATCTCAAGAGTTGAAGACTTCCCCCCCTCCAAATTAAAGCTAAATCGTGTGCATTAAATACATTATCTACTTGTAATAAAATGGGAATTTTTAAGATGATTCAGTCACAGATAATTTGTTGCTGCAAACGACAGGCTCGCATCAGCCACTGGCCGCTCTGAGTGTTTGCTGAGCCCAGGGAACGCTTGGGTAGCTTACCCACCTCATGGAAAACAGATGTTTGCACTGTGGAAAAGATTCCTATTCCTTTTTGTGGCCTTAAGGATCCTGAGTGGGATCTGTCATGCCAAACAGCCGGGGTGCTGGGCTTGCTCACCCACCAAAGCCCTCACATGCAGGTTAGTCCAGGGCACTGCAGCAGGAAACCAGCCACCATTCCATGCCAAAAACACAGCCTAGTTTATTTCACATTCAGCCCCCAAGAAGCCATCAGAGTTATTCTCCAGAACAGCTCTGGAGGGGCTCAAAGGCACCCGTTTTTTTTCAGCCTGGGGTGATCTATTCACAAGCAGAGGCAGCACAGCTGTGGGCAAGGAAGGACAGCTGATACTACAGCTGCCTTTGTTGCTCCTGCCTGGCAAATACTAGAAGAGACCACTTTTCTAGACTGATGGGAAGGCATATGTTAAAGCAATTAATTAATTTGCCCTAAAAGATTGAGGCCAGGCCAGGATTTGTCCCTTTCCCAGCGCTCAGTCTGATTGTAAGCAATGGGACTTCCACCATTTCCCATGGGAGATTATTCCACAACCTAATAGATCTCAATGTCAGGAAGTTTTTTCCTGATATTCAGCCATAATTCATATCCATGAATTATGAGCTACTGTCGACATCACATCCATTGAGGCATTCCTAGAGCCTGCTTCATTTAAAATTATATGCTCTAGTTATGCAGGGTTTCTGTGTACTAGGGCAAAATGCTTTTTCTGCAGGTTAATTCATTACTATTCAATTTGTTAACACTTTTTTTCTCGGTGTGAACAGTCATTCTGCAGTTGCATACCCTGTATAGTAGCACAATCCCCATTTGGGAGCAGAATCACAATATATAAATATGACAAAACAACATACCAAAACCCATCCCTGTAAAGACATATTAGTCTGTTCCTGCAGATACTCCAGCATTCAGTTAAATCAAAGCAGTAGCTCATACAACACCTGGTATGAGACAAAAAGCTCAGGAAAACCCGTCTCAAGTATGTAATAAATTTTATTTCTGTCTCAAACAGGGGGAAGGTAGGGGAGTAGGGGGGGCAGTAGGAAAGGGGAAAGGGATGGGAAGGGAAGGGAGAAAGGAACTTAAGCTGTGAGGAAATAGAGGAAAATTGAAAAAGAGAATGACTTCCTATGAACAATGAGCCTCTACAACACAGCAAGAACATACAACAGCAAATAAAGTCAAGGATGCAAAATGTTCACTTCTTACCACTAAAGCACTTAGAAAAATGGAGAAAGCTAAGGCAGGCTTCAAAAATCTGTATTGCAAATAATTATGTATGAAACACTTCTGAGAAGGAAACTGCCTTTTAATAACATTTGAGAGGAGAAAATTCATAAAATATATCAATCTCTCAAAGAAATTGGAGGATTTCAATGAGAGTTTTTTATTGTTACATTTTACCCAGCTAAAAGAGTTCTGCCATCCTGTTTTCAACCCATTTTACATAAATGCCACATTAGCCACTGGAAAAGGGAATGCTTTCCAAAGTAAGAATCTAGAAACACACCTGAGTTCATTTTCATCTCCATACGTACCGAGCTCCCACTAATGCTACATAAATCCCAGAGCAAGTAGGTAAAAATAAACACACAAATGTTACCTGGAATTAACTAAAACTGAGAAAGCAATGTTTGCAAGGAGGACAGTAACATATAATTTTGTGTTAAAAGTTATTCCAGATGGTTGATTTTTTTAGAGACAGTGGCCATATAGTATTGAGGGACCTACACAAACAGTTCTGGTGAGAACATTTTGGCAATGTAGAAATGGTGTGACTTTATTGAAATCTGTATCTAGCCAGGTGGGACACTTGCTTTGGACAGAAGACAGGACAAGGCAGCTCCCAGTTCCTACTGGACCAGATGTGTGTACATAGCAGACAGAGAATGCCCATAGGCTGAGATGACTCAAAATGTTGCAGAGCCTCTAGGGTGGCATTAAGCCCACCTATCTACATTCTGTTGGTCACCTGGTGAAGTCATAGCAACTTGCCATTTGTAGCTAGGCAGTTTCTGGTTTGCAGTTAGCCTTGCAAAGCTTGACAAAACTTTCTTTGGTGGACCTGTGAAATACCCCCTTGGGACATACACGAAGAATTCACAAGCTAAAAAATTTTACTCTAACTGCAACCCTCTTCCATAAAAGATGTTGAGAAGGGATGTTCTTATGTGACTATGGTTTTGCTAAAACATTTAATATATTTTTTTCATTTGCCTTGGAACTAAACAGTGGAAGTTGCTGCAAAATGGAACTGTCATCTTCAAGCCATCTGTAAAGATATGTAACTCAAATTGAAAGATTAGTTGAAAAAATGCAAGCTTTGTGATCCAGAATGAAGGCTTTGAGTCAAAGGTTCTGATGCCCTTGCAAGGATGTAGCAAGGAGTGGCATCTCCAGGAGCCAGCACCTTTGTAAGATGTCCCCACAGCAGCCTGACATCAGCATCTGCTGTGAAAACAGCACTGATCATGGGGTAACTCATCTGTCTTACACCTGCTGCCTTCTCACTCAGCTCTCCACTGCCTCAGTGCCCTGCCTGAGGAAGGGGCTCTCCTCAGGGTTTTGGAAGGGGGTTGTGCCCTATTCTCTCACCCCACTCAGGTTTTCAACAATAAAGGGTCCTGGCTGAGCACAGGCAAGGGAACAGGACATTCAGGTAACACTTATGGACTCTCCCTGGAAATAACTGTTTGCCAATGGCATTTTTGAGGATGAAGATGAGTAGGTAGCTTCAGACATATTTGTATAGGCAAGAGGAAATGAACAGCCTGTTTTCAACACAGGTGGGCATTCACAAGTTCATAACAAAAGACACAGAGTAGCCAAGAGAAGCTGAAAGACTGTTGAGAGGTTTAGAACAAACAGACTGAATGCAGTGAAAAGAGTTCTTTCAAAGATACACCAGGGCAAGATGTGTAGGCACTGGGAACACAGGAATAGAAAGCTATCCAGAATTTACAACACACCACATTTACAAGTAAGGCACAGGGAGTAGAAGAAACAATCAGGTAACACTCACGTAAATGGAGAAGCTGAAAACATTGTAATCAAAACCAAAAATATGATGCTCAAAGAGGGCTGACATTTCTTGGAAGTTATCTCAAATGGCAGTGCAGAAGAAAATAATATTTAACACATAAATAAAGCAATCATTGTGAGAACCTGCTATGTTTTCACCCGCTATGTTTTACTCATTCTCAGACTCCTGTCTTGCTCTTAGACACGCAGGCGTGCGCCATTAATGGCACTTGCACAGTTGAACTCCCACGCATCATCCTCAGAATGGGAGTTGTGGTTAACTTCTGCTGTGTCACATGTAGAAAAATACTCTCCACTGTATTTCTGTTTCTCACTTCTATATTCTTACTTCCCTGTAGGTGTAAAACATGTGGTTTATTGGCAGTGTGTATGACCACCTTGAATTAATCTCCTAAATCGAGGATTAAAATTGGATAGTCATACCAAATAGCCAAGTTTTCTGTGTGTGAATCTTTCTTCCTTTGTGACTGTATTTTCCTGCTTCTGAACATTTTAAAAGGGCCTAAGGATGAAAAATATAGATGGAATTTATGTTTTAAAATTAGCTTTCAGTGCAATGCATGTGTTTCTTTAAGGAAGATGCATAGAAGCATGTGCATATGTGTACATGTACAACTTCTACATACATCTACCACATTTATTAAACCTGTCTAGTGGGTAATATAAAGACTACTGGCTTAGCAATATGCTAATGCTTGCTCAAGCTTTTCAATGCAGTGCTGAAACCATCCTTGACACAGCACTGAAGCAGAAGCTGCAGCATCCCCAACTGCTGGATAAATGGAGTAAGAGAGATGAAATTTATCAGGGCTGCCAAGAAGTGCTCATCAAGACACATTTTTTGACTAACATAAGTGTGCACTGTTCTCACAACTACAAAAAAAAAAAAAAAAAGGAGAGGAGGAAGAAATTAGAACAAGCATTTATCAAGACAACCTGTCCATCTGATTTCATACATTTTTTGCAAACATGACCTCTTTTATTCAGTTACCAACTGTTTAGGGGTAAATTGGAGGAGAAAACCTTTGTTTCTAATATCATTCTTCAAAAAAAGTAAAAGCTTTACAGTGACTGAATGTATTTACTTGAAAGACACCACATTTCCAAAGGTACAATATGTTCTAGGCATCTAGTAGTACTCAAGCTGACACTTAAACCTTTGAAAGTTTCTTCAAGCTATAATCATACTGTTTGTCTTATAAGTATAAGCTTATAAGTGAGCTATAATCATACTGTTTGTCTTATAAGTAGCCAACCTGGAAAATAGAAAACTGGATAAAATACTCCAACACATGAAGGATTGAGAAGTTCTCAGAGACTCCAAAGACATTTCAGAAAAAGAGGAACATGAGTTTTGTTATTAATTTCCTCAGGAAAGACAAGGTATCATTCAGTATAGGCAAAGATGATACAACTGAGCACCAGAGAACTGCCAAAGAAAACATGGGAGAAAGAAATATGACCTATTCCAGCAGAAACAATGCAGGCAGGGGAGTGGAGTGACCTGGGTTCTCTATTGCTGACTTTGAAGAAAACCATTCTACCTTCCTTTCACTTGACTTCCCTTTGGATAAAGTACATAAATAATGATGTTCGAATGGTTTTGAGAACCATCAGTATGCCTAAATGCTGGCTAACATGCAAAAACATTGTTACTGAAGATGGAGGACTGCTGCATTGTCACAGAACACATTCAAGGGAAATTTAAAAAGTCAAAATGACAGAATAACATATGCTGTATTCAGACCAGACTACCTGCAGGGGACTGCTTCATGTAGAAATGAAAGCACAGCCAGCCTGGGGAAGGAAGGAAAAGATGGAATGCCTTTTTCAGACCATCAAGGATGGAAAGGTTTCTGACTGCTCATTATGGTCAGGGAATCAGATGAAGATGACAACTCTTCAACATTATGTGATTGCTGCTGGCAGGAAGCAGAGAAATTGGGAAGGAAATCAAGGTGCCTGCTTCATTGTTTGTCTTTACACACGAACCAAACACAGCTGACTTAAACACACCTAGCAAAGGGCAGGAAGGCCAAGACAAACAGGAAAAAAGACTAAGGGATAACTAGGAGAAGAAGAAACCTGAAAAGAGATGCTCGTCATCCTGACAAAACTCTCCAGTCTGTCAACTTTCTGGACATTTCCCTGTCTTTCCCAAAAAAATATGAGACAGTTCTCATTGGACAATGATGTTGGCTTTTATGCTGGATTAAAATCCAAATCTAGTGCAATCCCTAAGCATAAATGCCTTATGGCCCATACATATTTTTGGCATTATTGTGAAGTTCACTGAATTCTCTCCTTGATTCACCCACATGATGTGGTGAACTAGGGAGGTTAAGCAATTTTACAATTAACATCTTATTGAAAAACAAAGTATTGATACGATAACAGTATCTGCTGCATCTGCAGCTTTACATGGATGGAACATGCCATGTAAGAATTCAGTAATGCTTCCAACATTTTACCTTTTGTGCTTCAGAGAAAAAGGAATTTTAGATTGAAGCAAGGAATCGTTGTATATCTAGAAACCTATAAGACCCAATTTCTCTTCTAGTCATCACTTCCAATCAGACAGATGGATAAATTGCTATAGAAAAAACACAAAAGAACCTCACCTAAAACAATGACTGCATCATTTTTATTTATTTCTTGCATTCTCTGTTCACATAGCAAGAAATTTAATTCCAGTTAGATCATTCTCTTGTGATACTTTTTTCTTTCATTTAATATATTTTTAAATGCTTAGAAGCATTATGACAGAAAAGCATGTATTTTTTTGCCCTGGTTTATACCCATCATCCTTACCATTAGAACAAGACAAAAGCATTAAAGTAAAATTAATCATGTCAAAAGATTTTAGCAAAAAACAAGGGAGACCATGCATAAAGCATCGCTTTGTCTAGTGTGAAGTCACGCTCTGATTAAAAACATATAATGAAAGTGAAAGTAATACATCATTGCCTTAGCAGTAGGGTTTTTGGGAAAGCTATGCAATTGTGAACACAAAAAAATCTTTATAGACTCTGGATTTTGCAATTATTATAGAATAATTCTAACAAACAAAACATTGTTTCACTTCCTTAAAGTTTAATTAATCTTAAATGTTGCAGTTAAAACAAACAACCAAAGGAGTTCTAGAATTAAACACAATTAGACTCCTGGCAGGACCATAACTGGTAATTAAAACCCAAGCAGCAGTGGCTGGTTCTGAGCAGTGAAGTATGAGGTGGTGACACAGAGACCTCCCCCAAAGCCACACATCCAGTAAGTAGTTATGAAAACTACAAAATATCATGGAATAATGAAAATCCACTAACAGAGCAGAGCTTTTGCTGTTACTGAGGACTGTCACACCCCCATCAGCTGCTCCATTTCTGTCACTGGGCAATGGTAGCCTGTTGCTGCTACGTGACCTATGTAGTACCCAGCTAAAAAGTGAACTGTGTTTGTACAGAGCTAGGCAAGCCTGAAAAGAAACCATGCAGTGAAGATATTTGCTGTACTTTGCCATAAAGTCTACAAAAGCCTCAACTTTTCTCAGGCACAACTGTGCAATAAGTGCTTCAAATTAAACACCAACATGCACATTATGATGTGCATAATATTATTTATAATCTCAGATTAGGATTGTGCCCATATAAAGCAAAATTAGGTGGTAAAAAATGCTTGTAGAATGCCACTGACTTACTCCTTTTTTTTCTTCCTCTTTATTCTGCCTCTATGTTGTCAACATATAAACAATAACTCTCTGAGAAATACCAGATAGGAAAAATACACAGTAATACTAGACTGTGAAAAATCTACCGATTCCCTGAGCCATAGCATTCTTGCCTATAGATGATGACATTAAAAAATTGGAAATGGGTGCCTGCTTCCCCTCCTCTCCTGGGTCTATGAACAAGGCAAGTTGTTTTCCTGATACCTTTCGAATTACTCCCATTAGTACTGATGCATTTGGTGCTTTGGCTATCCAGGCAGAGAGAGGTGGGCAGGATCCCCTGCCAATAGATCTAGTCTTGTCTAGGGAACAAAATGAGATTGCTCCTCTGCTGAGCTGTCATACTCGATAGCTCGTGCTGTTCCACCTGCACCCATCCTCACAGCTCCAGCTGCAGTGCCATGGAGTCAGTAGTTCCTGGTGGCTGATCTTCTCCTGTTCCTTATGCATCACACAAGGCAGGACACAGAGTCCTGAGCAACTGAGTGCTGAGAAGTGAGCCACTCTCCGTGCTGAGGAGGCAAAAGGAAACAGGCAAGCAGCTCCCTCTCAAATGGGTCTGCAAGCCCTGACAGTAACTGCTGGACTCCTGTCAGTGGAAAGTGACAGGAGGAGATTCAGGCTCCTCTCATCCACCTCCTCCTCAATGACCCCACCACTGCACCCAGGATTCAGTGTTTGCTCCTTTCCCACCATCCCTACCCCCAAATGCCACTGGCACTGAGAGCAGAAAATGAGGAATGTAAATGGGTTTGGAGGAAGGGAGGGGGACTTTCTGTGCACACTTACACTGGATCAGTAAGCCTCTAAGTGCAAAATGTGGCATTTTGTTGGTGTGTGGGGGAGCCTATTGGCAGCCAGAAGGTTAAAGAAAAAACTTTGTAACAGAAGAAAATCAAATACACCTAAGGCGATAATAAAATGGAACATCTTGAAATACCAGACTACAGGAACTGAAATTCTTCCCATCACAGAGCCTCATGAGCAGGACATAGCTTTTGCTCTCTCCCTATTCACTAAGGAGCAAACCCATCATTTGCACTGACAAGTTGAGAATGAACTGCAATGTTGGGACTGAAAGTACTATCTAAATAAGAAAAAAAAAAAAACAAAACAGAAAAAAATCTTCTGACTTTGCTGCTGATTGTATATCTCTGATAAAGCAACAGTGGATTGAGAGAGAGGTAAAAAGGTAGAGAAATAAAACTCCTTCCTAAATTGCAAAAAATCCCCCATGATAAATAAAGACAGAACTATGTCCTTAAATTTACACGCCCCCAAATGTCACAGTATGTTGATACCACATCACAGCTACAAGAGGTAAAAAGGTAGAGAAATAAAACTCCTTCCTAAATTGCAAAAAATCCCCCATGATAAATACAGAACTATGTTCTTAAATTTACACGCCCCCAAATGTCACAGTATGTTGATACCACATCACAGCTACACTGAACAACCAGTATGTTTTAAGCTTGTACAGTTTTTTGTCTTGCCTAAGACTTTTCAGTCACAGTTTTTCAAGTCTCTGCACTTCTATGCTGTAGTTCTTCAATGTTTCAGAGAAAGGACAGGAAGATCTACATGGACTTACCTCCCATTCTCTGTTAAGTTAGGAAAAAAAGGGGATACTTGAAACTCTTATTTCAACCAGTTTTGGTTTTTCTTTAATAGTTATTGTTACTATTTTGTAAGTAGTAAAATATTTTCTAAGAAATACTGCTTGTTAACATTTTGTCTTTCTCAGTGTGAAAAGACAGGCGTTCTCCTCTCTGTTCTTCAAACTTTAGCCCAGGCCAAGAGGGCACCCTTTTCTGGCAGGACTTGCAAGAACAGGATTACTCATGTCAAGAGAGGGCTGTGTATTTGGCAGCTGTTGTCTCAGCCAGCACTGGGAGAGATCCTGGGACCTTCAGGACTTCCAGTGCAGAGCAGCAAACACTTGAACCCGAGCTGGCCAGGACTGTAACAGATGCCTTATTTTTAACCACAGCATAGAATGTTACCTGCACTGCCATAATGGAAAGAGAACTTTTCTTCCTTCTTTCTAAAGGTAACACAGAAAAGACTGAATTCTCTACATAAAATTATCCTGAAACGTCTCTCAACACCACCACAGACAGTTTGTCCAACACTAGAGGTGGACATTTAACCAGAGCATTAAGGTAATCCTGCCTCTGCGTAGTTTCCCACATTCTTGGAGACTGCAACACAATGTAAATAACCAAGAGCTGAGTAAATTTCATTCTTACAAAATCTGACAATCTACAGCTAGTTAAGACTCAGAAAAAAAAGCTTTATACTTTAATTCAGTAGAGTTCAGATCTTGAAGCAAGACATCCATTCCTCCTGCCTCTTCTGTTGAGCCACTGGATTAGACACAGCAAATGAAAAAAACACCTGGACAATTCTGCCTCAGGCAGTATCATTGATTTTTCACTGACTTACCATCTTCAGGATTTTCTTAAAAGTAGTTTACAGAGGTGGGTATTGTAACTCATTATTCTGAGAAATGTGAAGCATAATATATTCCCTAGCACAGATTCTATAACCTTTTATAATGTACACTTCATATAATGTTTTTTGTCATTCTTTCACAACACCCTCAACTGTTAGTCCAGGTCATCTATATGTAAACAGTCTTTATGTGGCACCACTTTGTAAAAGGCTTCTAAATATACCGTAGGAAAAAAATCAGTCTGCAAGGGCATTATTTCAAGTCCTGAATCATAGCAATTTAAAATTTTTTTTCATCCTAACCTGTGCATGTAATATTAATGTGGATGCATGCCACTATGGCACTTTGGATAAGGGAGAAGAAACAAATTCTGTAAAATGTATTTTACTGGGAAAAAAAAAAAAAAAGCAGGTCTAATAGGAAATCCAGGTTTTACCAGTTGTCCAGTTTTAGAAGTATGGTTTTGATTTATGGATCAAAATTGCTCATTTATTATTTTATCTATACTGCTTTGGGCAATTTTGACAGTTAAAATTTAGTTTTATTGACCAATGCAGCCAGTTTAGCCACAAGGGGACTAATGCACACACAGCCTGCTGCACTCAGGAAGCTATGATTTGATTCCATGACCAAGTCAGACTGGGAATCACAACCAACATAACAATAAGTTCCAAATCTCGATGCTCGAGGCAAAATACTTACTCTAAAACCAATCCACTATTAAAAGAAGGTGGGAAAGAATTTTGTGATAGCAGCCTCCATGCACTGTTTATTGTAGCTGATATATTCCACCAATGCTTCTGTCAGCAATGGACGCAGGGTAGTACAGAGGAAACCTTTCTTTAATGATTGTGGACAACAGATAAAGCTGGAAGAAGGAAATGAAAATGCAAAACAGAATCAAAGGTGTGCTCTAGTACTACGGCTTACCAGGGATCTGACTCTTGAGAAAAATGTCTTGAAAAAACTGCCTTTTTTTTTCTTCCTAAACCAGATTTTATTCATATATACATAAATATGCATGGGTTCATGTTGCAGCTTGAAAGACTTACAAGTTTACTTAAAAAAAAAAAAAACTTACTGGAATGATTTTAAGCCAATGTTAATTTAGGCCTATCCTATTATAAAATTAGCATCTTCTGCAATCTCAATTTATTGCTCCATTGTGAAGCCCCTTGTGATACATAAACAAATCTCTGAAGAGAAACAAATCAATAAAGTGTCTAATTTGATTAACCATGTTTTTAAATTCATCAAGACAACTGTACAAAAATAAACTACTTACTTGTCAGTATTTTCCACGTCTTCTTTTCATCATCATAATACTGAACCAAATTGCTGGGTAGCCGGTCAGGTCCAGGAGGCAATCCTCCAACCAATAACAGCATTTTCTTATTGGAACGAATTCTTCACCCAAAACAAGAGGAAAGATGAACAACCACATTACTGAGGAGTATTTTTAGTGGCAACAAAATCATAACCATCAAAAGAATGTTCACTGCTTGCAGTTTTCTATTTCATTTTTTTGTGTTTCTTTTCCCAATCATGTCTCAACAATTTCTTGAACCAAGCAGAAAAATGATCAGAAAAGCTGCGTATCTCTCTACTCATGGAATAATAAGCTTCCTTTATGCAATTTGTTAGAGGTTCATTCTAGAACGACCTTTTTCTTATATTATCCCTTTAAATCATCACTCTTTACAGCTGAATACACATGAAATGCTCTGGAGTTGTACTAAGGTTAAGCATTAAAGTTGCATGTCAAAAATCGTATTAGTCAAAATCATTATTATAAGCCATTCTACACTCAAAGAACCTTGAAAAAATTAAGGTTATGCAGAGAGTTTGTGAGCCAACTCTTTAATCACACACTGAACTTCAGATATATAGTTTAGTACAATTAGCAGCACTGGGCTAATGGTTATGGGTTAAATGCTACTTACAAGCACTTTTGTTTGTTTAATTTAGTCCAGACTCTTGCTTTCATTCTCCCCCCCGGCTCCCCCCCTCGTCTTTGCTCTCCCCCTGTGCACCACTGGCTATAGCAACACCAATTGGTAAAAATGAGACTGTGATGTTGTTGTGAGCCTCCCCAGAGTGGAGCCCTGCCAATGCTTGCCACTGATCCAGCGGCATGAACCTGCTCAACTGTGCAAAGTCACTCTAATTCCCTCCCTCTGTTTTTCTACCTTCTCCCCCAGGGGGCAACCACTGAAAGGAGTGACTACCCACCCATCAAGAGCTGGCAATTCGCTGCTATTAACCGTGACCGTGATTCCCAATCTGCCTGGCAGTTCTTAAGAACAGGACTGCAATGTCTCATCTGCAGTAAAAGTGGTTATCTGCACCCTGGCCTCCAATGCCCCACCTGATGAACGTACGATTTCTCTGCAGCATTAAGGGATTTAGCACAATTGTAAGTGAAAACTGGAGGGGAGGCACAGACCCCCAGATGAGCCCTGATTCTTTAATAGTCACTTTGCATATAATTGAACTTTCACCAGTTATACTCAGTTTGGGTGAGATAACACTGAAATAAAGGCCTAGGCTCAAAGTGTTCCTGTTAGGTAGGAAGGTGATGTAGCCTGGAAAACAGCCATCCATATGAACGACTGTGCAGCGGGACCGTGCATTTGATGGAAAGCACCCTTGTCAAATGCCATTTTTCCAGGCATGACAACACCTGTGTAGCACTCTGTGTGTCAGTCTGCAGCAAATACCTCGGCCAATAAAGACACAGAACACCAGGAACCAAAGCCTACCACCAGAAGTGCTCATGGCGGGGTCAAAGCACCACCCAGGAGCTCCAGGCTCAGTAGTGCACTCCAGCAGTGGGAGCTTTACAACTGAGGCACACTCATGGCTTCACTCCAGCTGCCACCTAGAATGTGTGCTGGTGACCTAATGATTTACATTTGTAAAGATGCAGAACTGCATCTTCTCTTGAGAAGAATGGGCAAAACCAAACTAGATTGTTCTGTAGGCATGCACCAACTACAAGGAACATCCTTCAGGAAGGGAACACACAGCTGAGGGCTTGATCCACACAATACTCCAGAATAAAATTTGTCAAATGGCTGTCCCAAAGACAACTGTTGACTACAGATACACCTATGACAAGGATGGCCAGGGAGCTACCTGGCATATGGCCTTATCTGTTTTCTAAACAGATCTAAGGCTCAGAGAAGGTCACGAATTCTGCATGGATGAACCAAAGCCCTCAGTGCAGGAGCAGGAGTTAAACCATGGGGGCAGTGACACTGTCCCATACTGTCCTACCCCTTGATTCTCTCCTGACTTGGAGAGGGCCCTGCAGTCCCTCAGTCTTTCTGACAAGCCAGCCTTTGATGCCTGCACTGCACCTGCGATGTGCTGTCAATGAGGACTGTTTCCTGCTCAGCAGACTGTGGCTGTGCAGGATATCAGGAACCATCTCATGATCACTGTCAGCACAGATTCCATAGTGAGACCAAGATCTGGGGAAAGCTTACTAAAGCACTCCCAGCATCTTTTAACATTCAGCCTCCCCAGAAAAGTTTTTAATGAGAGAACATTTGATATGTTCTATGCAACATGGGAGTATGATAAACTGTTTTTGGTATGAGTTAGGGATGACTGCACACGTAACAAGTGGCAGAGCAAACCAGAGCCATAAGTCAGTTATGCATGGCCATCCCTAACAATAGAGAATAAATTGTTTATTCCAACCCTCTTGTGTTGTATGTTATATCACAATCAACTCCCCGTGCATTGTAAAATTCAGAATGCCCTTGCAAGGTTTACTTGATAAAGGAGTTTATTTTGATTTTCATCTTTCATCTGTAAAACTCCCTTCTAACTCCAAAGCACTGTGAAAATCCAATGAATGGCCAAGGCTCAATAGTTAAGGTGAAGAATGAAATGTCAGACATAACTCTGAGTTTCCAGACTTTGGCAGTTGCAACTATCCTTAACATTACTTTTTCAGCCAAACAGCCTGAGAAGCTACTGGTTCCTGAGAAGGAGCACTACTGCTATATTGGTATACTTAAAAAATATTAATTTTTAAAATATATTTAAAATAGGAAATAGCAAGAACAGAGACTTTTAGTAAAAGTTTAGTAAGAACTTAAGAGTCAGCAAAGTCTCTACCAAAAGCACAGGGAAATTTCACATGGCAAAAAAGAGATGGGTACTTATACTCAAAATATCTAATTCATCTGCATTGAGAGCTCTTCCAATGAACCAAGTAAAGATAATACAGTGGCTAAAGAGATGCAGGTTTTAAAGTGGTAGTTTCCTTGGAGCCAAATCTGGTTTTAAAGTTTTAATGTGAAATGCTGCAATTTAGGTTTTTAAAAAAGATTTTCTTTATTATATCATATTCATATTTCATACTGAACTAAGCAGTACTGTTAGAATCTTACAATGCATCCTAATATATGAAAAACATGTAAATGGCCACTGTTTATAAGCAGAAGACTTTTCCAAATATTAATAAAAATGTTATTCAGTGAAACACTGTGATGAAGACAGGATTTAAAAATATGCATAATACATTGAGCAAGATAAAGCTTCCCCCTTTCATGTATTATTACATGTTTGCTATTTGGATAACTAAAGATAACTAAAGATTACAATGTGAAATGTTCTTCATTATATACGACACACTCTTTTTTTTTTTTTTCCCCCATAGTCCTTATTTTACAGTCTAATATTCTATTCAGTTAATGCTGTGGTTCACAGTGTCCCCAGCAAGGATTTTATGATCACCTTGTATTCTGTTAACACTAGTGGGTCTTGGTCAGGGAAGGCTAAACCGTGGACAGGCAGGCTGATGTCATGGCAAAAAAGTTGAGATAAATTTATCCACATGTTATCTTAAAAGCATTACTTTGATTTAGACTCCAAAACTCTAGTTCTCACTGATGAACATGCATGTGTTGTTATTATTCTGCACACACTTTGCAGTTTCTGTTCGGCTAAGATTTTAAAACACTTAATTCACCTTAATTAAGTTCCTGGGTACCTCATGTGGTGTGAAATTTATTTTGTCTACTTACAAGATTGGAAACCAAAGTATATTTCAAAGTCAACATTTTCAAACTTGTGTAGTTTCCCTTGGGCACACAAACCCAGGAATCTGAGTACTCACAGAAGTGGCTTCATTTTCAGAGATACCCATCAACATAACTGAATCCTACTCACTTCAAAGGTAGCAGCAGATGCCCATCAGCTCTACAACTCAGATTGCCAGTCCATGGTCTAAACTAACTATGAGTATTCATGGCAAGAGGCTGAGCCCAAGAGAGTTTATAAACTCACAAAAAATCAGTAGAAAAGGCTGTAAGAGACCTCAACACTCCTGACAACCACTCCTACTCTTTTGCAACCTTGATGGCCTCATGTTAATAGAAAATGCATGACTGGGAAATACTCTTCTTGTACATTGTTTTTCTTTATTAACATATCCATCAATCTTGCACTGGTGGGTTTTCCTTATCTGGGCAATTAGTAGAAGTTCATTCCACAAAAGCTGGCAAGAAAACAAGCCTCAACAACAGGTTTGCTCCAGACTCTTCCAGTTTTTAAACAATGCACTAAAGCTCTGCCCTCTGCATTAGGGAATGCAAATAAATGGAAAGAATACAACCATGAAGTGCCAATCTGGTGGTTCTTAATACATCCAGTGTAGTGTTACACATCAGAAAGAGAAATGCATCCTAAGACATACAAGTGATCATGGTCATCATTAAAAAAAAAAAAAAAAAAGAAAAAGAGTATTCAACTATACTTTTCTCTTATAGTAAACCCAGAACCAGAAGTCTGGATCATTAATTATCTTTTTATACAGGCTATCACCATGGCTTTGAGTATGGGCAGCTCTTCAGAGCAGGGATTTGACATGGCATCCTTGCTCCTGCATCAGTGCTGGAGACACAGCAGAGCCAAACTAAATTCCAGGTGTTTGCCCACTGAACTCAAGCACAAATAAAATCATAAGACCAGCACAGACCCAGCAGGGGCGGGTGAATGCATGGTGAGTTTTATTTACATCCTCATATCTCATTACATCAAAGGATTTGAGAAACCTGAGTCTGACAGTGATACTGTCAAAATAAGTAGCAAGAACCTCAGAAAAGGGGGCTGTGTTAACCTGCAGCAGAAACAAATTATTTCAGAGAGGTTTAGATACCAACCTAAGATAACAGAAAAAGAGATACATAGTATCCCAATCAACATTTCAGTTGCCGACCTTTTGTTTGTAAGCACAAAAAACTTAATTTCAGAAACCAGGATGGTCTTTAGCAATCCTTTTCTTCTCAAAAGGCATCTGAAGAGATGCTGTGTTCAACAAAAAATGTAGTTGACAATCTCAACTATACTTTTCTCTTAACTCAGGGCTATAGTAAACCCAGAACCAGAAGTCTGGATCATTAATTATCTTTTTATACAGGCTATCACCATGGCTTTGAGTATGGGCAGCTCTTCAGAGCAGGGATTTGACATGGCATCCTTGCTCCTGCATCAGTGCTGGAGACACAGCAGAGCCAAACTAAATTCCAGGTGTTTGCCCACTGAACTCAAGCACAAATAAAATCATAAGACCAGCACAGACCCAGCAGGGGCGGGTGAATGCATGGTGAGTTTTATTTACATCCTCATATCTCATTACATCAAAGGATTTGAGAAACCTGAGTCTGACAGTGATACTGTCAAAATAAGTAGCAAGAACCTCAGAAAAGGGGGCTGTGTTAACCTGCAGCAGAAACAAATTATTTCAGAGAGGTTTAGATACCAACCTAAGATAACAGAAAAAGAGATACATAGTATCCCAATCAACATTTCAGTTGCCGACCTTTTGTTTGTAAGCACCAAAAACTTAATTTCATCTTCAGAAACCAGGATGGTCTTTACCAATCCTTTTCTTCTCAAAAGGCATCTGAAGAGATGCTGTGTTCAACAAAAAATGTAGTTGACAATCTAGTTTCAGTCTGCAAAACTGAACAAATGTTGCAAGCATCCATTTGCCCACGACTGAAAAAAATGTTTTGCTACGGAGAACATGGGATGTGATCTTCAACAATTACCTTCCCAGCTCCTGGATGGGCATTTCAGTGCAACAAAAGTGTCATATGAAAACTGCTTATTTCAATGGATTCTGGCTTCCATAGCTGACTGCAAAGATAGCCATGATTAGTAACACATGTTTAATAGAGAGGAAATCTAATTATCCGGGAGTTTAACTATGAACTCAATGAAAGCCATAAGGTACAATGTAAAATTTATTTTGGACAAAGGAATTTTATGAGGTTTTGTTATCGCATAAAATGAATTAACAAACATCATAACCTATAGGTGAATAGGCATCCAGAATCTCTAACCCTATAGCAGTGCTAGGGGAGGGACCTGAGTTCTCACAGTCAACAGACCAAATCCTGCATAATGCCTTTCTCCTTATGGATAAAGTACAGACATTAAAAACATCCTGATTTTGTCAAAACATAAAGCACAATAAAGTCTCTTGCCCAAGAGACCAATAATTTTTTTAGTTCTTCAGTCCAAAGAATGTTCAAAAATTTGTTGAATGTATGGAAGTTGCTTTACGAATGGATTTTTTTGCTTCTTCTAATTTGCACCTATTGCTCCAGACACACTAGAATGAATGTGTCAAGCTTTCTAGAAATACTAAAAACATGGAAACCAGTCTAATAATGAAGATTTTGGTTTTCATCTTTTCATTCTCCATGCAGGCAGGCTTGGCAGAAGACCCCAGTTTTCATTGCAGACATTGATTGCTGGTTTTCTCCTCTGAATGTACTAGAATTTTTTTTTAAATTTTGTCCACTACTTAAGATTTTGGTTTTCATCTTTTCATTCTCCATGCAGGCAGGCTTGGCAGAAGACCCCAGTTTTCATTGCAGACATTGATTGCTGGTTTTCTCCTCTGAATGTACTAGAATTTTTTTTTAAATTTTGTCCACTACTTAAAAAAAAAAAGCGCCATACAAAAAATTTAGCTTTTTAATTTTTTTTTAACAATAATAATTCCTTTTCCTTTTAAAAACAGAAGTCTAAGGGTAAGTGAATACTTTACCTGGCAGGCCACACTTAACTGTTACAGAGTTACTTTACACGTTAAATGTTCCTTTATTTCTAAAGTTGTCAGGCAATTTTCCATCTCCTGTATAAAATAACTTAGAATCTGTTTGAAGCTCTGAAAACCTCATTTTTCTTTATGAAACCAATCCCACTACTGTTGATCTCTAAGTTAATATTTAAGAGTTAGCTTGAGCTTTTAGCTGGAAGATTTTTTGAAGTCAATGTCCCTTCCTTTTTGGGGTAAAAGCTTCTGATGTAACAGCTTAGCAGTGACAACTATCCTGGAAGAGTGACACCTATCCAGTTCTCCTTTGGGAATAACACAGAGGAGAGTGTCCTTCTCATCTCTGCCTCCTTGCACTACCAGATCTGAATGCTAAAGATATCCTTACTAGCCTCACACTGAGCATCTGGAGCATTGCAAGGGAGGTGAATTCAAAGGAATGCTACTAGCAAAGCAAACTGGTGAATGAGACTCAAAATCTTCCATTTTGTGAATCTTCTTGGTAAAACTACTCAAAGATTTTCCTCACTGATGGAAGTTCCAAAAAACCTTTAAGTAATTATTTTTATCCTGAATTTAAAAAAAGAAAAAAAAAAAGGAAAATGTCAAAGCTAAGTGCTTTTGCAAATTTCTTCCCTTCCTCATATCATCTTGTTTGGCTTCTTTTTGGATTTGGTTTGTTGGCTTGCTCCCTTTTTGTTATTTTCGGTTTGGGGTTTTTTTTGGTTTTTTTTTTCTTTTGTCTGTTTTGTATCCTGATTTTGTCAAAACATAAAGCACAATAAAGTCTCTTGCCCAAGAGACCAATAATTTTTTTAGTTCTTCAGTCCAAAGAATGTTCAAAAATTTGTTGAATGTATGGAAGTTGCTTTACGAAGGGATTTTTTTGCTTCTTCTAATTTGCACCTATTGCTCCAGACACACTAGAATGAATGTGTCAAGCTTTCTAGAAATACTAAAAACATGGAAACCAGTCTAATAATGAAGATTTTGGTTTTCATCTTTTCATTCTCCATGCAGGCAGGCTTGGCAGAAGACCCCAGTTTTCATTGCAGACATTGATTGCTGGTTTTCTCCTCTGAATGTACTAGAATTTTTTTTTAAATTTTGTCCACTACTTTAAAAAAAAAAAAAAGCCATACAAAAAATTTAGCTTTTTAATTTTTTTTTAACAATAATAATTCCTTTTCCTTTTAAAAACAGAAGTCTAAGGGTAAGTGAATACTTTACCTGGCAGGCCACACTTAACTGTTACAGAGTTACTTTACACGTTAAATGTTCCTTTATTTCTAAAGTTGTCAGGCAATTTTCCATCTCCTGTATAAAATAACTTAGAATCTGTTTGAAGCTCTGAAAACCTCATTTTTCTTTATGAAACCAATCCCACTACTGTTGATCTCTAAGTTAATATTTAAGAGTTAGCTTGAGCTTTTAGCTGGAAGATTTTTTGAAGTCAATGTCCCTTCCTTTTTGGGGTAAAAGCTTCTGATGTAACAGCTTAGCAGTGACAACTATCCTGGAAGAGTGACACCTATCCAGTTCTCCTTTGGGAATAACACAGAGGAGAGTGTCCTTCTCATCTCTGCCTCCTTGCACTACCAGATCTGAATGCTAAAGATATCCTTACTAGCCTCACACTGAGCATCTGGAGCATTGCAAGGGAGGTGAATTCAAAGGAATGCTACTAGCAAAGCAAACTGGTGAATGAGACTCAAAATCTTCCATTTTGTGAATCTTCTTGGTAAAACTACTCAAAGATTTTCCTCACTGATGGAAGTTCCAAAAAACCTTTAAGTAATTATTTTTATCCTGAATTTAAAAAAAGAAAAAAAAAAGGAAAATGTCAAAGCTAAGTGCTTTTGCAAATTTCTTCCCTTCCTCATATCATCTTGTTTGGCTTCTTTTTGGATTTGGTTTGTTGGCTTGCTCCCTTTTTGTTATTTTCGGTTTGGGGTTTTTTTTGTTTTTTTTTTTTCTTTTGTCTGTTTTGTTTTGTTTATTTTTAAAAAATTTTTCTGACAGAGGCTGTAAAATGGAAATACTTTATAGAATGCTTCAAAGTCAACAAATCACCTTTTTAATTTTTGTCCCCTAGGAAATTTCAACTAACTTATATTTTTATGATCTGTGTAAAGTCAAGAAAGTCCTTTTATATTTGATTCTGTATCTGATGTCCATGTCAATAGAAGGTTGACACGGTATCTCTCCAACTGAGGCCCCTTTTCCTTAGGAAGCCAAAGGAAAAAAAAACACCTTGCTGCCAGCTCACTCAAGGTATGACATGTTACCTTTTCCACTGGTTTGTTTGGGTTTGTTGTTTTTTTTTTTTATTTTTTATTTTTTTTTTATTTCTACTGACAGAAGGGGGAATACAGGAAGAACCAACTGTGGCACCAACTTCTATTTACTTCCAGCTTCACTGCAAACCGTCTGCTTCCATTGAACTTGGCAGCTGACAATATTTGCTCAGTTTATTGTCTGCTTTCCAAGAATACAGCAAGTGTTGACTACTAAGTACTAGGCATGACAGTCTTTAAAGAAAATTTCAGGGAGGCAGCAAATATGAAAAATGATGCCAGAAAGTATCTACCAATAGTTTTCTACTTTCCATAGTCTTCAATTTCTTTAGATGAGCCTTTGGTAAACTTGTAATACCAAACAGAATCTGTTTCAACAAAACCAACATGAGAGACCTTTACAGAGAAGGGGAGTCCAGCTCAAACCCTCTTTCAGGATTCCTCTTTCCTGCTCAGTCTTTCCAGGCCACACTAAGCAACAGGTAATTACAAACCTTGCTCTGATTTAGAAAGCGTCTTGGATTTTTAAAACATAGGAGTTGTTTGAAAAGATGAAACTGTTTTTACAGATTATATGATTTTTTTCATAACGTGTTTATCAGAACCAAAGCTTTTTCCTGGCAAACTATTTTCTGTTGATTTTGTGTTCTACATTACCTCTCCTCCCTCCCCTTGCCCCCAAGGCTCCCTGTGCTTTCTCTTCAAGTACAAATCCAAACAATTACATCATCACAGCTCTGTTCCATTTACTGCTCAGCAGTTACAGACTCAGAACCTCCATATTCTTCTGCTATAAAGAAAAAAACTATGGTGACCCCAGGCCACAACACGCCCTCTAAGACCTTCTCTTTTCTATCCCTTCTCTCCACATGAAGGGGATGCACATCAGGCAAAGAGTAAACAGAAAAGTCCCAGACCAGTAGCCAAGACGTACATGTTTGATGCTCACCATGATCCTACAGCATTCCATTTGTAAAAGGTACACTTCAAGCAGAAATCATTCCAGGAGGATTTTGTCTGAAATAGGACTTCCTTGTCTAGAAGGCTCTGCACCACTCGTGATCTATGTACTTCCCAACAGGACAGAGATGGATTGTGTGGCCAAAGGATGGGCAAGAAAGTGCAGGAACTCACGGTGGACAGCTCTGCTTTTTGGGACCTGCATGACTTGTAAAGCTGCTATACTGTCATAGGTGGTGGAAAGGGGCATTTTTGCTCCAGCATTTAAGGAAGAAGTTCCCATTTTCAAAGGCACTTTGTATCAATTTGAGTGGCTTACTAAGATTACTTGTTTTTAAACTTACTTTAATTTTTCCTCTAGAACAAGCTGTTCTGAAATACAGTGCAAGATTTCCCCTCAGAAAAAGAGTTTGCAGATGCACATGCAGGTATTTGAAGGTGCTTCAAGTGCTAAAAAGGCAGGGTGACAAAGCCAAGGAGAAGCACAGTTCAGCAACCTACAACGGCCTGTGAAGATCCCAGCACAGAGGTCTGGAGCAGTGGGGATTGGTGTGTGCGAGGTCGGGAGCCTGGTGGGAGGGACACTCAGGAGTCACAGAGGATTCCAGAGAGGGAACAGATAAAGTTCAGTAGATGGGATCTGGGGAAGAGCCCTATCATCTAAGGACATGAACCAGGAGGGACTGCCAGTTCACAGAGGACACTCTTCCAAGGTAGTGCCTCTGACCAGGAAACTGCCTGGCAGGGCAAGTACCTGCACAATGTGCCTGGCAACCCTTGTTCACCTGCAGCTGTTGGAAAGATGGCTGTCCATAAAAAAGGCTGTTAAATGATCTTCATAAATTGTGTTTCTCCTAACAAATACTATAACTGAGCCAAAAAAATGGCTGTCACCTATGCCCCTGCAGTTCTCAAGGATTTTACCAGTCAGGACACATGTGTCTTTAAAAAAGCTCCCAAGGACTTTCCCGACCCACAGCAGTACTTTTAGGACAGTGGTGCTCCCTCTGTCTATAATGTGAGCCTTCCACCCTTTTGGAAACTCTACATCTCTCCACTTACACTTCAGCATGAGCTTGTCTCCAATGGCAAATGAATGCACATGAGGCAAGTAAGGAAAGTAGGTGAGACTAACTAGGATTAAACTGACTACAGGTCTGTGGTTCACTACCCCACAGCCTCTAATGTGTCAGTCTCCCTTCTGCAGCTCAGCTGAGAGAGTCCTGGCACATGTACAATTTCCTGATATTAATTCAGGCACATAAAAACTGATCCAAAGCTCACTAAAATAAACCAGAGCCTAACATCCATTTCATCCATACTGCAATGCAAAACTTAATAATTCATATACATTTTAAGATGTGTTTTTCTTACCAGGATGTAAATTCAGGATCTGTAGTATTTCTCACTTGCAATTAATCATGAACAAGAATATTAGTTAAAAATCCAAACATTGCTGCTATGATCCCAAAGGGACAGGTAGGTGGTTGTAACCAGAAGACAGAGTGCATTTCAATGAAAGAACACACACTTTTCTTACAACCACCAAACATGTCCTGCCGAGATTCTACAAAAATCTCAGTAGAAAAAGAAGTCAAATTGAACTACGGTCTGTGAGATTTGGAGACAAATAGTGTATGCAAGAAGGAAATTATTTAATTGCCAAGGGATGTAACTGGTTTCTTCAAATTTTTAATCTCCTCTGTAGAAAGTAAAACAGACCAGGCATATATGTCTTCCACATAAATGCCTCTGTCTCACTCTATTCAGCACCTTACATTTTCCTTTTTCATCAACACCTATCATCTTCCTACTGAATGAAAACTGTTCATATCATCTTCATCTCCTGTCACTGTTTAATTCGCTATCACTTGCACTAATATCACCTACCATCAAACAGTCTGGATGACACCCTCTCTCCACTGAAATGAAATAAAAAAAACAAACCAAACAAACAGCAGGACCAGAATTTGCACTTCTAATCTCCCCAAGGTGTAGTAGTCCAGGGAACAAAAGTATTAAAAAACAGCTGGGTCTGTACATGCTGGGACTTCGCTGAAACCATAAAACAGCATGGGCAGGCTTAGCCTTCTTATCTCTTTGTCTCCTTATTTCCCCTTTTTTCTCTTCTGCTCTTTAATTCTGTATTTTCTGCCTGGGACTATTCCTATCTTATGTCAGTTGGTTGATTCCCATCCATTTTTCCTCCCCCAATTCTGAAAAAGCTTTTCCAGAAACTGCAATACTCAGCTGCCATTGACAACAGATGCTGTTTCTGCCAAGAATTAGTGTTCCCCCTTTTGTTTCATTCCCTATCTTCTTTTTATCTGCCAGGGTCTCTACAAAAATCTCAGTAGAAAAAGAAGTCAAATTGAACTACGGTCTGTGAGATTTGGAGACAAATAGTGTATGCAAGAAGGAAATTATTTAATTGCCAAGGGATGTAACTGGTTTCTTCAAATTTTTAATCTCCTCTGTAGAAAGTAAAACAGACCAGGCATATATGTCTTCCACATAAATGCCTCTGTCTCACTCTATTCAGCACCTTACATTTTCCTTTTTCATCAACACCTATCATCTTCCTACTGAATGAAAACTGTTCATATCATCTTCATCTCCTGTCACTGTTTAATTCGCTATCACTTGCACTAATATCACCTACCATCAAACAGTCTGGATGACACCCTCTCTCCACTGAAATGAAATAAAAAAAAACAAAAACAAAAACCAAACAAACAGCAAACCAAACTACCTCTACAACTAGCTTTAGCAGGACCAGAATTTGCACTTCTAATCTCCCCAAGGTTTAGTAGTCCAGGGAACAAAAGTATTAAAAAACAGCTGGGTCTGTACATGCTGGGACTTCGCTGAAACCATAAAACAGCACAGGCAGGCTTAGCCTTCTTATCTCTTTGTCTCCTTATTTCCCCTCTTTTCTCTTCTGCTCTTTAATTCTGTATTTTCTGCCTGGGACTATTCCTATCTTATGTCAGTTGGTTGATTCCCATCCATTTTTCCTCCCCCAATTCTGAAAAAGCTTTTCCAGAAACTGCAATACTCAGCTGCCATTGACAACAGATGCTGTTTCTGCCAAGAATTAGTGTTCCCCCTTTTGTTTCATTCCCTATCTTCTTTTTATCTGCCAGGGTCTTTTTTCTTTTGCTAGTTTCCTTTCCTGTCTAGTATCCTATTATTACATTTTTCTCCCTTCAAAACTATCCTTCTCTCATGTCTTCCCTTATTTGCACTGCCCTGTTTCCACGACTTATATCCCATTTCTCCCCATGGGTATCTCAACTCCCTTCTTTTTTCTGCATTCCCCCTCTCTCCCAGTTTTACTTCCCTCAGTCCCCTCTGCCCTCAGGTATGCAGCTGTATTTGCAGTTGCTCTGCCAGCAGATCCTGGGAGGAGCAGACCAGCCCAAACACCCTTTGCTGGTGAGAGGAGCTGCAGGTGGTAAGGCTCTATCCCGAAACTTTTAAAAAATTGAAAATACATACCATATATTATATAAAATGCATTATATTACACAATAAAGCACAGAGACATTTTAGTCAACTCAATATTCTGGTGAAGATCTGAGAGTCAAATAAATGTCTGGATACGAACTTTATCTAAAGCATTTTCTTCCCAGAACTACAGAAGATGATACAGCACAGAGCTATATGTCTCTTTCAGGAACAGACAAACATAATTTAAGCCTAATGTTCATGGCCACTCACCCCACTCCAAGTTGAAATCAACTATGATTTTTCCTAGTGACATCAAAACTGACTGTGTCTCCAGAGCTTGAACAGCAGCTTGTATGCTGAGGCCCTGGTGAGGTGAGGATCACTGAGCCACCACTATTACTAACTTTGCTTAGAGTTGAGCACCTGATGAAATGCCAAATCAAACCCAAAACACCCATCCCCTGTCGTGAAGTCCTAAACCTCAGAGTGCACAGCAAGGCTCACAAGTCAGGAACATAATTCCTCAACTTTTAAAATTCTGATCATTTAATTGTTGTACCTTCAAAGCTAATTTTACAAAAATACATCAGGCCATTGAAGTATCACCTTCTCTTAGGAAATTTAATGAAAAAAGCCCTAGTCTCTCTGTAGGTAAACAGTGTTTTTCACTGCAGCACAAAACACAACTCAGGTACTTCTAGCCCCACCATCACTTGCACTGCAGGATCTGCATTTGTGGCACAAACATTATAAATACCTTTGCTCACAGAGCACAGACTGGCTCTTGTGAGCCCAAATCTCTTTCTCCTCCAGCTCTGACCACAGGATTAATTTTGTAGTTACATTTCAGAGGAGAATCAGTATATTTTGAGCTTCTTGTTACATTTATTTCCATTAAGAAATAGAAGCAGCCCTGACGCCAATGTACTCCAAAGTGCACATATGGATATGTAACACAGGTGTTTTTTTTAAAGTAGTTTGTTAAAGAAAGAAAAAAAAAGTTATTTTTAAAAATGCAGAAAAGTTATTGGCAAATTGTAACACTGAGTGCAATTTTCATTTCTTGAACATGCAGGGAGCAGGTGGCTATGGCACTGGGCTGCTTGCATTTCTCACCAACCCTTACTGTACTGTGCAGGAGCTATTACACTGCACAAGAGGAACAGTTAATCTCTTTCTAAAGACATGTGCATCTTTGGTGAATGACCTTTCATTAAATTCTAAATTACCAAAGTCACCATTACTCACAGAAAAAGTAATCAGAGTTTTTAAGTCTTTTTCTGTGTAATAATTTTTATGTATTTGCACATGTACTTCACTGTTAGTTACTTTTAAGATTTTCTTCCGCAAATTAGTAACTTAAGGAACTCTTTGCAGATTTTCTTACTTAAAATTTTACTCAATGAATGTCAACATGTTAAAATTGCTTCTTTAGAAAAACTACAAGTAACAGAGAGGACAAATACGGAAATCTCTGTAGTCTTGAATGTTTCTCTTTTTACTCCTTTATGTTTAAGAAGGCATTTGGACACTTAGGCAGCCTGGCAAAATCTTACAGTGATTAAAATTCAAAGATGGGCCTTTGTGACCTTTATGAATTTCCAGGAATATCGTCCAAGACCAAAAATGAAAATATAACAATTTCATTCTGCATTACTGAGCATTCCAACGTCTCCAACACTTTAACATTGGTAGTAAGTTCTAATGCCTGCTTATAAATAAATCTGAATGGTTTTGCTCCCATTTCACTGCCACTAAAGAACCCAATCAAGAGAAGCCAGTTACAAGACTGTTACTAGACACACAGTAAAGTCGGGAAGGTGACAGCATGTTTCCACCCACTGTGGTTAAGGGTCTCTGAAATACCACTGTCTGCACAGACATGCAGACCTATTACAAATAAAAAGAGTAGCATTTGTGGTATTTGGAGTCTCCTGTAAGTAATTAAGTGCAACTTAACTCCATCTAGGACAACCTAAAGCGCAATCCCTTTGTGTATGCTCCCGCTTACACCAGCTCCCAGTACAGCAGTATCAGATTCTTGCAGCATCCATGACATTTGTAAGCATTCAGTGGTCAGAACACCACTACATATCCTTCAAATGACATGGACCACTGAAGCTGGAAAGGTATCTTCACTGAACCAAGCCGGCTGGTATCTCAGCAATCCACCAGGACACGAGCATCAGCTTGCCCCCGGTGGCATGCAGAATCTTGCCTGAGGACTTCATGGGGTTTGCATTTTTGAAAGTCATCACTTTTGAGTGTTGAAATGCAAAGGGTAGGCACCAACTTACAACAGTGGCATCTCAGAAATAGTTTACACTGCAAAATAGTTGTATTGGATGTTTTTGATTTCAGAGTGAGAATCAGTTAGACAACAAGGTGACAAGCATGACAGAACACTAACATAGTGAGCTAGCCAGAAATAGTAAGAGGGCACACCATCTCCAAAGTTAACCTGAGTAGTGCCCATTACTTAGAGCATAAAGAATCCTGTGCATTAATGCTAATAGTGTATTATTTAAAATATTTAATTAATGTAGTAGTTTCTTTCTTGCTGCTGTCAAATCATTAGTAATATGCACCCATTAGTTAAAAAGCTTATAATAAGCTATAATACAAAGTGTGGTTTGATTTCTGTGCTATCACACCACTGTACTATACCAGCACTAGAAGATGGTATTAGCTTTCCATCTGTGAATGAAGTACAAACATATTTTAAAAGAAGATAAATAAATTTTGCATATGTTTAGTCCTTGTTAAACTACGTGCTGTGCATTCAGTTTCTAACACCAACCTCATATTGTCAATCTTTGACATCATGACATCATGACCTTATTAAATGAAAATAACTGACATGTAAGGACTATGAAGTCACAAGTTTCCACGCACAAAGAGGGACATCACCCCACCATCTGCAACATCAGGGTGTGCATAGATGATGCAGTTATTTATGAAAATAACAGATGTAGGACTTGGCTATTAGAGTTTAAAGACATAACTCCTTGTTAAGGAATAACATTGTGGGAGAAAAAAAAATTATTAATTACGGGCAAAAAAACCTCCCCCAAACCCAGATTCCCAACGCGCGGGTGGCCAGAGGGCCGAGGGGAGGGGACGAAAAGTTTGGCGGTGC